>NC_057814.1:76591949-76639627 GCF_018294505.1 Triticum aestivum | reverse complement strand
GGTGGCGGGGCGGTGGCGTGGGGATCGCCGGAGAAAAAGCTCGGCACGGGGGGGCCTAGAGGGATGGCCGGGGTGGCGGCAGACCGGCGGTGGGGAGTGTTTTCTGGGCAGGCGGGGCGGCGCACCGCCTTCCGCGGGCGGCGGGGGGCTGCTGTTTGGCCGGTGGTGGCTGGCGGCTCAGGGGGGTGGAGGTTGAAGATGAACCGCAGGCCCTTGATTTCGTATCCAACGGCTGCAAAATCGACTGACCAGAGATGAAAAAGTCAGTCGACCGACGTGTAGCCTCACCTTGCTAGTGCGTTCAATTTCGACAGCAAAATTCAGTTTCGGCAGCAAAATCAGTTTTGACAGTTAAGTTCAGTTTCGACAGTTAAGTTCAGAGATGAGCGGCTGATGTATTTTACATCTAGCACTTTGTGGTTATGTATTTTACGTCATGTATTGGAGATGCTATTAGAATTCCATTCAGGTTAACGTTGTTCGTTGTCTCTCTTGTCCTGCTTCAGCCTCGGCGTCGTACAACTCACCGGAGCTGCTCCAACAACGAAACCTCCATCACAGCGGAGCAGTACCTCGGGCTCCATCTCCAGACGCCTAAGATCTTCTTCCCCTCCTCCGACAGCAAAGTCAGCCGGAGCATCCTCACCGGCCAACCCAATCACGCTGAGATCGACATGGCTTCGCCAAAGAGGTTGTACACTTGTTGCATCTCTTTTTTACTCTACATGTTATATATATTGTCCACTGAGCACACGGATTTGTTCCTTTAGTGTCTCCTTGAAAGAAAAAACGTAGGAATTTTAATTTTCACTTGTCCTCCTTTTCAAATTCCTATTCATGAAGCACCAGACTAAGAGATAGTAGCATAATAGCATTATAACCGTACATTTTCTTGTGGTTTGACTTAATCTCACCATGCTTCTTTGCATCCCGTGATCTTCCAATTGTTGTGAATCAAACACCCAGATTGGCAGAAATCCTGTGTTTTTAAATTCTCTGTTTTGCACGTGCATTCCTATCCTATTCCTGTCTATTTTCTATCCCTGCATTGTTGGAATCCTCCAATTCAAACGAGCCCTTACAGAATTACTTCTCTTACAGATAGTTGTCAAAGAAAACCTTGCGTGGTTTGTCCTGCTCCTGCTGCGCCATCATCCACCCCATCTCAGCTGCTCCAACGACAGAAGGGTCCAGCACAGCAGGGATCCGGCCTCCAGACTGTCTTTCGCCGCCTCAGATCTTCTTCCCCGCCGCTGGCATCCATGAAAACTGCATTACCATCATCAACCGAGCAGATGACCTCGAGGCCTACACGGGTCCGCAAGAGAGGTCGCACTCTTTCGTGTCTTCTTACGTTATGCATCGCTTAATATTACATGCTACTTTATCGTCCTGTTCACCGATTAGACTCTGAGTCAGCTCCAAACTAATGGTCAAACTTGAGTTTTTAAATGGTTGTGGGGTACATATCGGGGCCGCTATCAATAGTATCTATCTACTATCTGGTTAATCTCCGGTGTCTACTATGAGTTTCATGTTGGGTGGGTAACAAACAGTAAAGAAGCCATTATCTGTATTTTTTAACTGAAGCCATTATCTGCCTGCTATTATTGGTTTTGGGTCTATCCACAGGTTGCTACCATCACTCTGGATTTCTGCATGCACTCCTTACATAATCTCACTATGTTTTATTCCTATGCATGACAGTTATTGTAAACAATGGAACTGAACATGTAGAGCAAAAGAGACGAGCCTTGCGTGGCAATAAAATTTCATGCAGACATCGCTCCATGGTAGGCGCAAAGGCAGCCCCCCTCCACGCATTTCGGATTGTAATCGAGAGGAAGATATCTGTTCCGAGGGGGATTCAGAAGGAGAAGACAACTCCTATTTACCCCCTGAGTTCTTCGCTCTAACTTGGCATGCTGATGTTGGTTATATCATGTATATGGTGTCTTGCATTGCTTACTTTATACATCAAATATGTCATCTGCTTAGTTTAGACATCCTTTGTGCGAATGCCATCTGTTTAGTTTATTCATCGTTTATGTGAATTATGCAACGCCATCTTGTTTAGCCAGGCATCATATATGTGAATTTTGCAATGCCATCCTGCTTAGCCAGTCATCTTATATGTAAATTATATCAGGCCATCCTTTTTTTCATTACATATTACATTTGTCAACAATGTTAGTACATTCAACTGCTCTTCGTGTGCATCAGCCATTTGACACGGTGATGGCAAATTTTGGAGTGAAAACAAGGTCTTCAGAGCAGGCTATGCTATCTGACGAAGCGCATATCTCGATGGTTACGGATAGCTCCTCAGAGGAGGATTCAGAGACAGATGACCAGTCCTATTCCCCCCCGAGGTGTATGCTCTAACTTGGCAGGGTTATGTTGCTCATATCGTGCGTATGGTGTCTCGCATTGCTATGTCATTTGATTAGTTTAGACATGCTTTGTGTGAATGCCACCTGTTCAGTGTCTAATTACCATTTATGTGAATTATGCATTGCCATCTTGTTGCAAGACATTATATATGTGAATTATACAATGCTATCTTGTTGCAAAGGCATTATATATGTGAATCATGCAATGCCATGCTGTTTAGACAATCATCATGTATGTGAATTATATCATGCTATCATTTTTTTGTATTACGTGTTCCATTTGTCGATAATGTTTGTATATTCAACTACTCTTCCTGTGCATCAGCCATTTGAAGCGGTGATGGAAGTATCTGGAGTGAAAACAAGGTATTCAGAGCAGACAATGCTACCTGCTGAAGCAGACATCTTGCTGGTTACAGAGAGCTCCTTAGAGGAGGATTCAGAGACTGATGACCAGACCTATTTCCCCCCTGAGGTCTATGCTCAAACTTGGCAGGGTTATATTACCCATGTCATGCATGTTGGCTTGCATTGCTTAGTTTTTACATCATATATGGATTGCCATCTGCTTACTTGCTTACTATATAAATCATATATTTGAATTATATCATGCCATCATGTTTACATAGTACATACACATCATCTATCTGAATTATGGCATGGCAACCCATTTAATAAAGACATCATATAGTTATATCATCTCATCTTGTTTAGTGTTTACAGTCATCATATTTTTGAATTATGGCATTCTATCCGTGAATGTATGTGAATTATGGCATGCCAACCTATTTAATAAACACATTATATAGTTATGTCATGTCATCCTGTTTACATAGTCTCATATTTTGAACTATGTCTTTCCATCTTTTTTAGTTAGCCATCATAATGTGAAATTGTGTCATGCTATCCTGTTTAGTTAGCCATCATATATGTGAAATTGTGTCATGCTATCATGTTTGGTTAGACAACATAAATATGCATTATTTCATGCCCTCTTTTATTCCCCACTATCCATTGCACCTGTCTATCATACAATGTCTATACTTTCAATTACTTTTCTTGTTTATCAACCATTTGAATTGGAGAGTGTGATGGCAGTATCTAAGGGAGTAACAACACGGTCTTTAGAAAAGATAGTGCTAGCAGTTGATGCAGATAGAACCACGGTTGTACTTGCCCAAGGACCAGATCCACCACACATAACCCAGACTCTCGCAGAGTGTACCCCTACCCAGTTGGGCAGAGAACCAGCTACACCCCTTCTAACCCCAACCCCGGCAGATAGTAACCCAGTTCCAGTTGACACAACACCGTCCCCACCACAGAGCACCCAAACACGAGCAGTTAGTAAGGGAACTGCAGTGCCCAAAGCACGAGGACCACCACTCCGAATCCCAACTCAACGCTTACAGGAGAAGAAGATTTGTTCTCAGGTCAGGTTCTGTAGCTATGGTTCATACTCCTTTGCTCTTGCATTACTGTATTTACTCATACCAACTATTTTCAAATTTGAAGGATGGAATTGAAACTCCAATGGCGCAACAGGTATGTTTTAAACCTGTTTCTTTAACCGGTTTGCTGCTGTAACCTGCTCTATGTTGATTTCAGTTTTAATTGAATAAACAGTTATGCTCTCATGTCATGCACATTACAAGTGTTGTTATTGCTCTATAGTTACCCACACTTATATTCTGTCTATTCTGCTTTGTCTTGAACAAATATTATTTGAACTGTGTCTCTATCTTGATTTGGCAACAAAAACTAGAATGATATAGACCATAAAGTGACCATGGTACATAGATATATGTTTGTTTCATGCTGTTATCCTGTCCACTTTACTACTGAACTCATTTACCAAAATGATTTTCATATACAACATGGTAAACATGTGATGTGTCTGCTTGTTTCTCTTTTAGAATGCGGACAAAATATTGGAGAACAGTACCGTGTTATCCAATGGTAAAGGAAGTAATGCAGATAAGGTTCAAGATAGTGAGACATCCCTGTTGGTCTCCAAGAAAGCTGATAAAAACTATCTTGACGACAGTGAGGGAACCCAAAAGTCCTGTCTTGATGTAGTGTTCGAGTTACTGGCCACTGCTGGCACAAGCTCTTCGAACTCGCTGCCTGAATCAGTTCGTCTTCTTGAGTCTCAACTTCAAGTTGAAAGACATTGATCAGATGTGCTGCGACAGGAAGCTGAAGGACTGAGGAAGTCCCTGCAGAATTCAGATGCATATTTTCTGGTGCAACAGCAAGCGCTGGAGGATTTAAGCGCCAAACAAGAGAAAGTTAATAAGCTTGCTAAGCATCTTGCCAGCATTATGGGTACCCAGGATATTATTTCTTGAGATCTTCTGAAGTGGTTTCAGTTCTGGATTTGTTTTGCTGCGGCGTTTATTTGCGCTGGTCGCCAACTTTGACAACCAATGTATATGATATGCTGCTTTGTTCCCTATATTTGCACTGGTGGCGAACTTTGATGCCCAGTGGATGTAATATGTGTAATAGCCGTGATAGCCTAGCGTTAGTTGCTTGCTTATTTATTTCCTTGTTGTCTTGTTTATTTGTTTGCTTGTAGTCATTGCAGTTCTTTTTCCGCGGTTAGCTAGTGGCTGCAATAACCTATTTTTTAAAACTAGGCCACAATAACCATGGGCTAATATTTACTGTAGTGACACTAGGCCTTCTACTGGCCGTAGAAACAGTGGGCCTTCTACGGGCCGTAGAAACAATGGGCCTTCTACGGGCCGTAGAAACAATGGGCCTTCTGCAGGCCGTATCATCAATGGGCCTTATACGGGCCGTATGATCGATTGGCCAAACATGGGCCAAATAGACCGCATTATGGCCGTAAACGGGCTAGAGTTGGAATCGTCCGTTCATGGGCCGACCATAATGGGCCATCGTTAATAGGCCGTATTTGGTGATGCTATGAAAATGGCCCAACAGACTAACGGTCCACAAACGGGCCGATTGTAATGACGGGCTGAATTTGGCCCACAAGCAGAAAATGACAGTAACGGGCCGTAAGTAACCGAATGCTGCAAATGAGCCCAAGAATAAATGGGCCCTCAGAAGGCCGAAAGTTAACTTGGGCTGGAAACGGCCCAACGGAATAATGGTCCGTTAATGGGTATAAAGTGATACACTGTTCATTACGGGCCATTTTCACCACGGGCCGTTAATGGGTGTAAAGTAATACACTGTACATTACGGGCCAGTTTCAGCACGGGCCGCTAATGGGCCAAGAGTTACAAAGGGCCTCATATGGGCCGAAAGACGTCATGGGCTATACATGGGCCAGAAGTGAAAATGGGCTGGAATCATATTGGATGGCCCATATGACGCTACTGGGCCTAATTCGGATAGGGCGTAATGGGCCTCGGGTTAGCGGGCTGTAAATGGGCTATATGCGAATAGGCCGTTAACAGGCTTTCCATGGGCCAGCCCGCCAGATTTTGACCAAGTCAAACGGGTCGGCCTTTTCACAGGATGGGCCACTGTTGGGCCGTGCCACGTGTCGACGTATCATAGGCGCCTTCTGTCCAGTGAGTGGATGACATCTGTCCCAACGATGAGCCGACACGTGTTTCCTCTAGCCAATGATGATTTTACACGTGGAAAATCCCCATTGGTCGGGGCTGTTAACGGGTTATCGGATCCAAAACCTGACCTGATAGCTTAACGACGTTCTGTTACAGTGGATGCCACGTGTCGGTAACCCTTGACGAAAGAACTTTTGTGACGCGCGATTTATCGTCATGTGTCGGAGTAAATGGCCACGGGTAGCCTAACCGACTACCCCTGGCTCTTCAGAAAATTTATCAGGCCTTTGGGCCTTCAAGCACTCCAAGCATTTGGGCCGCCTTCCCCGGCCGGCTACCACTAAAGCCGACTCCCGGAAGGCGACCCAGCCTCACCGACTCCTCCCCAAGACAACTACGGGGTGGCCGACTCCAAGAAGCCGGCCAAGAAGGACGCTGACTCCTAGAAGCCGGCCAAGACCGCAACCACTCCCACATAACGGCGACATGACGGGGTGTGGCCACAGTGCGGTCCACTACCCCCGAAGCCCGAGGCGGGCGTGGCTACAGGAGGCCGTACGGGACGGACGTCTCCCGTGCGGCTCCGCACTGTAGCCATGCTAGCCTCGATGTCATCCACGATCCACTCCTGTACGGCCCAGGGACTGCGGGCCCCTCCAGCCAGAGAGAGGCGTGAAGGCGGCCTGGCCTTTCCCAGTCGGCCAAGAGCATAGCCGGCCTCCAGAAGCCGGCCACTCCCTTCCTCGAAGCAGGAGCCCCATTAAGGAGACAAGACGAGGTAAGGCCACAGTGATAGCCCCCGAGGCGGCCCACTGTAGCCACGCTTACCTCGACAAAGCCCTCGTCATCACAGGAGAGGCTACAGTAAGCAGCTGCCGACAAGGCCCTAGGCGGTGGGGCCGGCCTGTCGACCAAGTAGCCGGCAGCCGGCGGGACCCAGCAGCCGGCGGAGAAGCCGGCGAGCGTAGACACTGACGGCTGGGACCAGTTCCCAGTCGGATTACCATTGTAACCCCGGGGGGTAGGCCTATATAAACCCCCCGGAGCACCCATGCAAAGGGTTCGCTTCTAAGCATAGCATACACACACACCATAGACAGAGAGAAGCAAGAGCTAGCCTTGTTCTTCTTCTCCCTTGATCTCAACAGCTCTAGGGGCGATTGTAGCTACCTTTTATCGATCTAGTGATCATGCGGAGACCCCGCAGAGCAGGACTAGGGGTGTTATCTCCTCGGAGAGCCCCGAACCTGGGTAAGATTCGCCGGCGTGCATGTCTTCGCCTCATCCCGTTTCCGGGCACCGGCGACGTTTTATTGGCTCCCACAATGATAAGCCATCCCTTGGCATATGTCGCACCAACCACCCGACATTTGGCGCCCACCGTGGGGCCAGGTGCACCATCGTCCGGAGACCTGTTCTGGACGGGAACCCTCTTCCTCCCCCGCGAGCGCAGCCAGCCAGCTGCGCCCGATGGCGTTTGCCTCGACGCGCTGCAAGGCGTCGACGACGCCTGCGCAGCGAGCCGCCTCGCCGATCTGCTCGGCGAGACTCGCATCTCCGACGAGCCTACGTCCGACGCAGGCACCGACTACCCCGAGAGCCGCCTCGTCAGCCTCCTCGACCAAATTCACGTCTCCAGCGAGCCTGCTGCGGACATGGAGTCTGTCGGCTCCACCGACCCGATGCTCATCGACTCCGACACCGCGTCGCTCGACGCCTACCCCTCCGATGTGGTGGTCTTCGACGACCCCCTCCCTCGAGCTGACAGCGGCAGCAGCGCTGTCACCGAAGTGCTGGTCATCAGCCACGTCTCCAACTCGGGCGAGAATGCCCGCGACGCTCAGCAAGCGGCGATGCACGACCTCTCCGTCCCCATCCCGGCCGACGCCGACGCCGAGACCCTGGAGGCACGCCGCCTTGCCCTCATCGCGGAGGGCAAGAAGATAGCCTCGATGAGACGCCTCACCGAGGCCCACCAGCGCGAAGTCGACCGCGCCGCCGTCGGCACGCCCCCGCCTAGCGGCCCGAGCCGAGCCGGCTTCGTCCAGAAGCGCGGCGCGGCCGTTGCCAGCATGCTGGGCGCAGATCGCCCCGTCTACGCCACCCCGCTCGAGAATCTGCGAGCCGCTCAGGCGGCCGCAGAGGAGCTCAATGGGCTGGGAGCCGATGAGCTCCCCTACATGACAAGACGGATCCAGCAGCTGATCGACGCGGCTGGAGAGCGGCACGAAGCCGGCGCCCGCGCTGATAGTCATCCCCCGCGCCGGGAGCACGCCGCGACGTCCTGCTCACCGACTGCGAGCGGCGCGCGCCAGAAGAAAGACAAGGAGCCGGCTGCCAGCCGCAGCCGGACTCGCATCACCATCGAGCGTGACGCGGATGGCCGCCCTCGAGCGGTAGAGCATCAAGGGAATCTGCCCCCTCCCCTGCCTCGAAGAGAAAGACGCCTTACTCCGCCGCCTGTCACGCATCCGACTCTTGGCGACCGACTCGGCCGCCGAGAAGGAGTCGGCGAGAACGACGCCCGCCACAGGATCGACCGCCTTGCTCGGTCCTTGGCGTTAGAAGAAGAAGACGATGTCGGCCCGCCATGCTTTGGCCCCCGCATCCGCGACGAGCCCTTTCCCAAAGGGTTCTCGCTCCCCAGAGACACGCCCAAGTACAACGGCTCGGTGAAGCCGGAAGATTGGCTCATCGACTACTCCACGGCCGTCAGCATAGCCAACGGCAACCGGCGCGTCGCCGTGAAGTACGTCCCCCTCATGCTGCAAGGCACGACACGCACATGGCTCAACAGCCTCAAGCCCTACAGCATCAACAGCTGGCTAGACTTCACCGAAGTCTTCGTCCGCAACTTCACCAGCACCTACAAGTGGCCTCCCAAGCCTCGCCAGCTCTCCCTCTGTGTCCAAGGGCCCAACGAGTCGACTCGCGACTACCTCACGCGATGGGCCGAGCTCCGCAACTCCTGCGAAGGGGTGCATGAGGTCCAAGCCATCGAGTACTTCACCGCCGGGTGCCGAGAGGGCACCCTCCTCAAGCACCGACTCCTCTGCGACGAGCCGGCTACCCTCGATGAGTTGCTGATCATCGCCGACAAGTACGCCACCGCCGACTCCTCGATGAAGACCGAGCTCCGAGTGGATGCCTCGGGGAAAGTGATCGCTCCGGCTCCCAAGACGCCGGCTGGCGATTCCAACCGGCGCCCCTACCAGAACGACCACAAGCACAAAGGCCCCATGCCGACTTCCTCTAGCCGGCAGGTGGCCACAACTGAAGACGAGCAGCCCGAAGAACGGCCCGCTCCCAAGAAGAAGGGTGGCCGGCCGCCTTGGCAGCCGGCCTTCTCCTACGAGCAGGCTCTTGATGCCCCCTGCAAGTTTCATAGCGGCGCGAAGCCGTCCAACCACACAACCCGGAAGTGCCACTGGCTCACCCGCATCACCAAGGGCGAGGGAATGCAGCCGCCTCCTCCTCCTTCTGGCCCGCCGCCTCCAGCCCCTCAGCAGCCGGCAGCTCGGCCGACAGTCTGCGCCATCCAAGACGAGTTCCCCGAAGCACACGACGCCTACGTCGTCTTCACAAGTCAAGCCGACGACAAGCGCAGCCGGCGCCGGCAGCACCAAGAAGTAAACGCAGTCGCCTCTAGCACCGCCGAGTTCATGCACTGGTCGGAAAAGCCAATCAGCTGGAGCCAGGCCGACCACCCAGAAGTGATGCCTTCGCCTGGCTCCTATGCTATGGTCTTGGACGTCACCCTTGCGACGGAGAGGCGAGTTGCCAGATTTTCCCGCGTCCTGATAGACGGCGGAAGCAGTATCAACATACTGTATCGCGATACCATGGACAAGCTGAACATCAAAGCAAAGCAGCTCATGCCGAGCCGCACCGTCTTCCATGGTATCGTACCCGGCTTATCTTGCTCTCCAATCGGCAAGATCAAAATGGATGTTCTCTTCGGAGACACAGATCATTTTCGCCGGGAAGCAATATGGTTCGAGGTAGTGGATTTGGAGAGCCCCTATCATGCACTACTTGGCCGACCTGCTTTGGCCAAGTTCATGGCTGTGCCCCACTACGCCTACCTGAAGATGAAGATGCCGAGCTCGAAGGGGATCATCACGGTAGCCGGCGACTACAAGAAGTCCATCGAGTGCGCCATGGCCAGTAGCCGGTTGGCCGAGTCCCTCGTGGTGGCAGAAGAAAAGAAGATGTTGGAACGGGTTGTGGCCATGGCCGGCAGGCAGCCGGCCTTATCCCCCAACCCCAAGGACTGTGATGCGCAGGGCTCCTTCCAGCCTGCAAAAGAGACGAAGAAGATACCTCTGGACCCGGAGAACCCGGAGAGGTTCGCTGTGATTGGGGCAAACTTGGACAGTAAATAGGAAGGCGAGCTCGTCGACTTCCTCCATGAGAATCGAGACATCTTCGCATGGTCCCCAAAGGACATGCCGGGTGTCCCGAAGGATTTCGCCGAGCACAAATTACATGTCCGAGCTGATGCGAAGCCGGTCAAGCAACCCCTCCGCCGACTATCAGAAGAGAAGCGGAGAATTATGGGAGAAGAAATAGCCCGGCTCCTTGCCGCCGGCTTCATCATGGAAGTGTTCTTTCCAGAATGGCTTGCCAATCCAGTTCTGGTTTTGAAGAAGAATAACAAGTGGCGTATGTGTATAGACTACACGAGTTTGAACAAGGCCTGCCCAAAGGATCCGTTTGCTTTGCCACGGATTGACCAAGTGATGGACTCTATAGCCGGATGCGAGCTGTTAAGTTTTTTGGATGCATACTCAGGGTATCATCAGATCAAGTTGGACCCGGCTGACCGCCTGAAGACTGCCTTCATCACACCCTTTGGAGCTTTCTGCTACCTGACAATGACATTCGGCTTGAGAAATGCCGGTGCCACTTTTCAGCGTTGCATGCAGAAATGTCTCTTGAAACAACTCGGCAGAAATGCCCACGTCTACGTAGACGACATTGTGGTGAAGACAGAGAAGCGCGGTACCTTGCTGGAAGACCTGAAAGAAACATTTGCCAACTTGCGCCGATTCCAGATCAAGCTCAACCCCGAGAAGTGCGTGTTCGGAGTGCCAGCCGGCCAGCTGCTAGGCTTCCTGGTCTCCGAACGCGGCATTGAGTGCAACCCTGTCAAGATCAAGGCCATTGAGAGGATGGAGATTCCCACCAAGCTGCGAGATGTGCAGAAGTTCACTGGCTGCTTAGCCTCCCTGAACCGTTTTATCAGCCGACTAGGAGAGAAGGCTCTCCCTCTGTACCGACTCATGAAGAAGTCCACTCACTTTGAGTGGAATGATCAAGCCGACCAAGCCTTCCATGAGCTGAAGAAAATGTTGACCACTTCGCCTGTCCTGGCTGCGCTGACTGAGAAGGAGCCCATGCTCCTCTACATCGCCGCGACAAGCCGAGTCGTCAACACTGTTGTTGTGGTCCAGCGCCCGGAGGAAGGCCGAGCCCAGCTAGTCCAGAGGCCGGTCTACTATCTCAGCGAAGTACTGTCCAGCTCAAAGCAAAACTACCCGCACTACCAGAAGATGTGCTATGGGGTGTACTTCGCTGCCAAGAAATTGAAGCCCTACTTCCAAGAGCACTCCATCACGGTCGTGTGCACTGCCCCGCTCGCCGAGATCATAGGCAGCCGGGATGCATCCGGCCGGGTGGCCAAATGGGCCATTGCCTTGGCGCCCTACACGATTTTCTATCAACCCCGCACTGCCATCAAGTCGCAAGCATTGGCCGACTTCCTCGTCGACTGGGCCGAGACCCAGTACTTACCGCCGGCTCCCGACTCTACCCATTGGCGGATGCACTTTGACGGGTCCAAGATGCGCACCGGCTTGGGAGCCGGCATCGTCCTCACCTCTCCCAAAGGCGACAAACTCAAGTACACGCTGCAGATCCACTTCGCCGCCTCCAACAACGTGCCCGAGTAGGAGGCGCTCGTACATGGGCTCCGGCTAGCCAAAGAACTTGGCATACGCCGGATCCTGTGCTACGGCGACTCAGACTTGGTGGTCCAGCAATCATCTGGCGATTGGGACGCCAAGGACGCGAACATGGCGAGCTATCGTTTCCTCGTCCAACAGATAAGCGGATACTTCGAAGGGTGCGAGTTCCTTCACGTGCCAAGGGCCGACAACGACCAAGCAGATGCCCTAGCACGAATCGGCTCCACCCGACAAGCCATACCGACTGGCGTCTCCCTCCAGCGCCTCCTCAAGCCGTCCATCAAGCCGTCTCCAGAGTCGGATTCCATCTTCGTGCCGCCTACGCCAAAAACAGCCGGATCCGACTGGAGAAATCCCGTAGGCGGCACGGGGACTTCGACGACTGGCCCGGGGACTGCTGTAGTCGCACCCGGCCCGGGGACTTCAGAACCCGGCTCGGGGACTGCAGCAGTCGGCCCGGGGACTGCAACGACACAAGAAGCGGTGGCCGACTCCAATGCAACACCCAACCCACCCACCCGAGTCATGGTGGCCACATTAACAGCAGAAGAAGTCACAGCTCCCTCATGGGCCCAGCCCATCCTGAAGTTCCTAGTCAGCAGAGAGCTGCCGGCTGATGAGATCGCAGCAAGACTAGTGCAATGATGAGCCGCAGCATACACAATAATCAACAGGGAGCTTGTGAAGCGCAGCGTCACTGGAGTCTTCCAGCGTTGCGTCGAGCCAGAAAAAGGAGTGGCAATCCTCAAAGACATCCACCAAGGCGAATGCGGCCATCACGCCGCCTCAAGATCCCTCGTGGCCAAGGCTTTCCGCCATGGGTTCTTCTGGCCGACTGCCTTGGAGGATGCTAAAGAAATAGTCAAGAGCTGCAGAGGATGTCAAGTCTTCAGTTCCAAACAACACCTGCCGGCTTCTGCCCTCAAGACCATTCCCCTCACCTGGCCTTTTGCCGTCTGGGGACTGGACATGGTGGGCCCTTTCAAGACAGCCCGCGGTGGCTTGACACATCTACTCGTTGCTGTGGACAAGTTCACAAAGTGGATTGAAGCCAAGCCAATTAAGAAGCTGAACGGGCCGACTGCCGTGACATTCATGACCGACATCACTACTCGGTACGGCGTGCCGCACAGCATCATCACCGACAACGACACGAACTTCGCCAAAGGAGCACTGGCACGTTTCTGCGCGACGCAGGGCATCCGACTGGACTTAGCGTCCGTTGCCCACCCGCAGTCAAACGGCCAGGTCGAGCGAGCAAATGGACTCATCCTCTCCGGCATCAAGCCTCGACTCGTTGTACCACTGGAGCAATCGGCCGGCTGCTGGCTCGAAGAGCTGCCGGCTGTCCTCTGGAGTCTGCGCACTACACCCAACAAGTCAACCGGCTTCACTCCATTCTTCCTTGTGTACGGTGCCGAGGCTGTCATCCCAACAAACATCGAGTTCGACTCGCCTCGGGTCACCATGTACACGGAGGAGGAAGCCAAAGAAGCAAGAGAAGACGGCGTCGACCTACTGGAAGAAGGCCGACTGTTAGCCCTCAGCCGGTCCGCCATCTACCAGCAAGGGCTGCGCCGCTACTACAACCGCAAGGTCAAGCCAAGATCCTTCCAAGAGGGCGACCTTGTGCTCCGGCTGATCCAGCGAACAACCGGCCAGCACAAGCTCTCGGCCCCTTGGGAAGGCCCCTTCGTCGTCAGCAAGGCACTCGGCAACGACTCCTACTACTTGATCGACGCGCAAAAACCAAGAGCACGCAAGAGAGACGACTCCGGCAAGGAGTCGGAGCGACCATGGAACGCAAACCTCCTAAGACGATTTTACAGCTGAAAAGCAGTACGTATCACGCTCCCTTTTTGTATTAAGTACAAACCAACAGGCCCCCCGAACAGTACTCGGGGACTGCCTTTTATTTATCTATGAATGACGAGTGTCATATCCTTGAATGTATTATTACGTTTCGAATTCTTGTCCGGCACCGGGTTCGACTAGTCGGCCCGGGGACTGGCCGCCTTGAGCTATATTGAAAGTTCTTCCTGAAGTCAGAAAAGTAGTGCGCCGGCTCCCGAGTCCCCTCTTGTTGCAAGTCGCAGCTCAAAGAACTGACTGCCCGACTAGCAAGAGGCAAGACAGAAAGGACGCCCACACGAAAAACGGCTAAGGAACAACGAACCTATATAGCAAAGAGACGGCCTCCAAACATGCCTGCCGGCTACCAGAGCAGCCGGCTGGCCGGCTTCCTAAAAAACTTAGCTTTAGTCCAGCAGAGCTAAAAGTACTTCCCCCTCCCCAATCGGCCAGGCACCCCCCCGGCTACAGATTGCAGAGCAACTGTTTGACTAGGGAGGCAGCAACCAAGGGAGGGCGGCAAAGGAAAAAAGCAGAAGGACAAAAAGCAAAAGTACAAGGAAAGACCGATTGCATAATTAATATACATAAAGCCGCCCACAGGCCGGCAACAGACTTAAGTTTGAATACACCCAGTGGGTGGAATTGTGCAGACTTAACCAAACATTGTTCAAAAGTAACAAGACAGGAAAACAAAAGAAAGAAGACTAAGGCGCGACTTGGAGGCCGAGCTGATCGATGAAGGCAGCTCGCCGGCCGAAGGAGTGGCCGCCTAGCTGGTCCCGGCTTAACCACCTCCCGCGGCAGGAGACGCACTCGCACACGACGTAGTGCTGGAGGCGCGGTCAGGCTGGCCGGCTACTCCACCAGCCGGCTTGGCGTCTTCACCCTCCTCCTCCTCCTCTTCGCCCTCGTCGCTGGAGTCGATCTCCTCCGCCGAGTCCTCGCCGTACGCCGGGTCCAGCCCGAACCAATCTTCCGGCTGGGCGACTCCATTGTCGTCCACCTCGGGGGCGAAGACGTTGGTGTCGGTGTAGTCGGCGATCGCTGAAGCCCGCCGAATGATGGCCGGCCGCGCCGGCTCCAGCTCCGTGTCGGCTTGCTGCCGCCAGGTCGCCAGCTGGTCCAGGTTCAGGCCGGGATACCAGGCCTTGACGAACTCCAGCGCCCGCCTGGCGCCGGAGCGAGCCGCTGACGCCTTCCAAGCCTCGAAGCGGCCGACTGCCACCTCCAGCCAGTCGGTGGTCCGACTGGGGGTGCGAGGGACCACTTGGCCAGGCCAGAGGGCGGCCAAGACCTGCGATCCCGCGCGCTGAAGCCGGCGGAGCAGCCTGTGAGCCGGCTGGATGCGAGCCTGGATCGCCAGGAGCTGTTCCTCCAGCGAGCGGCCGGCGGTTGGCGAGATCTCGAAGCCGGCTTGCCTCTTCGCCTGGCGACGGGCTTCGATGGCCTGGTTGGCAGCAGTGGAATAGCCGGGGAAGTACTCTGCGCGAAGAAGAAAAGGAAAGAAAGCACCAAAATCAGAAAAACAAGTCAAAATGGCAGATGGCAAGAAAGGACGAAGGGGTAGACGACTTACCGTCAACCAGATCCTCGATCTGGCCATAGCCGGAGACCAGAGTCTGCCTGGCCTCTGCCCAGCCGGCCGCCTCCGTCTTGAACTCGGCCTGGAGGGTGGCTTCGCGATCCTGCGCAGCCTTCAGCGCCGCCTGGTGGCCTTCCTCCTGGTCGGCCAACTTCTTGACCAGGCGGTCGCGCTCCTGCACCAAGGCGGCGAGCTCCGCGTCCTTGGCACGAAGAGCAGTCTGGGACTCCCCCAGCTGTGCCCTCAGACTGGCGTTGGCCGCTGCCGAGATAGAAGAAGAAGAAGAACAATGAGAAATCATCAAGGAAGATCCGAGCCGACTGCTCAGCAGTCAGCCCGAATCTCGGGGACTACACCCAGTGGGTGCGCTGACGCGCCCCCACATGAGATAAAGGTCAAGTCACATACCTCGGCTTTCAGTGAGATCGGCGGTCTTCTGAGTCAGCTCCCGAGCCTTGGAGTTGAAGGCGGCCGCTCGGAGGTTGTGGTAGTCCTGCAAGACGGACAGAAGACCGAAGTGAGAACAAAAGCAGCAAAAACAAAATCTCCAAGAAGTTCCAAGCCGCCTGCTCAGCAGCCGACTCGGAACTCGGGGACTACACCCAGTGGGTGCGCTGACGCGCCCCCACGAGAGAAATCAAGATCAAGAAAGAACAAGATGAGAATACTAACCCAGATGGCTGCCCGCGTGGCGAGGAATTCGTCGGTGAACTGCCTCAGCGCCGCGGCTTGGCTTTGCAGCCGGGTCCGGACGTCTTGTGCAGCGACGTTCACAAGGGCTGTCCCTCCGCCCGGCGTCCACCCCGAGGTAGCGCTGGCCGCCTCCGCGTCTCGGGCCGACGAGCTGGAGCCCACGGCCGGCTGCGGCTCCGACGCAGCCTTTTGCGGTTCAGACGCGGCCTTCCCTGCACGCCGGCTTGGCGGAACCCGGACCGCCACCTCAGCCCCCGCGGCCGGCTCGCCCTCCGCCGACTGTGCGGGCGCAGGCTCAGGCTGGCGGCCTTGGGTCGCCCTAGTCGGAGGAGTCGGCCCCGGCGCCTCCCCCAAGATGACGACGTCGTCGCCGCTTCCTCCCAGCCCCGGCTGGGAACCGCTGGCTCCCCCTGGCGAGGGATCCACGTCCCCGGGCGCCATGGTGCGCAGGGGGGTGACCATCAAAGCCTCCCCTGCCGCCGCTTCGGCCTCGGCCTCTGCCTGGGCCTTGGCTGCGGCCTCGGCGAGCGCCTTCGCCGCCTCCTCCTCCCGAGCTGCCTGGGCGGCGGCTGCCCTCCGTGCCTCCGCCTCCCGCGCTTCCTGCTCCTCCCGCACCTCCCGCGCGTTCCTTTCCGTCGCCTCCAGGAGGGCGGCGCGGGGATCTGCGCGGCGGGTGGTGCTCCCAGAGCCCCCTGGCGACTCGACGACGGAGCCGGCAGCCGCCCGCTCAAGTGACAGCGGAGCTCTGACCATTGAAAAAGAAGACGAAGATTCAAGAACCACCAAAGGAAAGAAAGAGGGACAGTACATAGAAAGAGAGAACTTACGCCGACACAGTCTGCGGCTGCTTCACCACTTTGCGGAAGCGAGCCGCCTTCGCGGCCGCCTCTTCCCGCCAGGTGGCCGCCGCCCCACCCCTGGGCTTCTTCGTCCGGCTACCGAACATGCCCTGGGTGGCGCGACGTTTCTGGCCTCTACCCCGAGCAGGCTGCGCGCCGGAGGAGCCCGCGCCGCGTCCGGATGCCGGCTGGCGATGCGGGACGGCTTCGGCTTTGTCCTCGTCCGGCCAGTCGTCGAAGGTAGCGGTGAACCCGGAGCCGCCTGCTTCGCCGCCGGCTTGGCCGCCGGCCGGCTCGGCGGCATCCTCCATATGGACCGCCCCCAGGTCGGGGTCCTCCTGGTCGTGTTCGGTCCGGTTAGGGACGAAGCGGCGCTCCACGTCTGCCCCGCCGGCCGGCCGGAGCAGAGGACTCTGTCAAAAGAGCAAGCCGACTGAGTTAGTGTCGGCCCAGAGGAACTCGGAGACAAAGCTGAGAGAGAGAGAGAGAAAAAGAGACGAGGGGAGCGTACCGTAGGCGGAGGATTGGCGCGGCTGTATGGCTCCTTGCCGAATTGCCAGTCTTCGGAAAGTTGGCAGTTGGCGAGGTAATTCACCATGTCGGCGGCGTCGGGCTGCGGCATCTCCTTGGTGCACATCCGGCTCGGATCGAGCTGGCCGCTCATCTGACAGATCAGATGAGGCCGGCTCTGGAGCGGAAGGACCCGACGCGTGACGAACGCGGCCAGGAGGTCGGGCCCCGTCAGGCCCTCCGACTGGACCATCACCCATAGGCGGGCGATGGCAGTGTTTCCTCCCTGCGACAGCGTCACGGCCCGGAAGGACCACTGGGGCAGCCTGCCCGCCGGTGGGCCGGCTACGTAGGCCGACAGGTTGAGGTAGTCGCCCCGGGGAGCGATGCTCCGCACATAGAAGTATGACTTCTGCCACTTCTTCACCGATTGGATCAGCGTGATGATGGGGAAGGGGTTGTCGGCGCCGGATCTCCGCGACGCGATGAAGGCGCCGGTCTGAGCGGGCACGCCCCGCACGCGCGTGCCTAGCTTCGACTGGAAGAACTCCCCCCTGAGCTCGAGGGTGCGGAGGACGCCAAGATAGCCCTCGCACAGGGTGACGAAGGCCGACAGCAGCACCACCGTGTTGGGGGTGAGGTGGTGCGGCTGGAGCTGATAGAATTCCAGCCAGGAGCGGAAGAAGGCGCTCACTGGCAGGCCGAAGCCGCGCAGGAAGTGCGAGCGGAAGACCACCCGCTCGCCCTCCCGCGGCGCCGGCCTGACTTCCTTCTCCAGCGCAAGGCGAACCTCCACTTTGTCCGCGCTGGGCAGACGCCGGGTGTCGCGGAGGAAGTCGATGTGGTCGTTATGGACGATGGAGCCATCCCAATCCCCGCCAAGCTGCTCTACGTGGGGAGGCATAGCGGAAGCTAGCACGGCGGCGGAGGAGCGTGCGGAGGAAGAGCGCGGCGGCGAGGCGCTGTCGCAAGAACGAGCAAGGAAAGAAGACGGTGGAAGTAGGAGGAGCGTGCGAGGGCCTGCCGCCCTCCACCTCCCCCTACTTATAGCCTCAGGCGGCTGAAGAGGCCGGACGTGGGGGGGGGGGAGACGTGGGATTAACTGCGCCCACTCCCCCCACGTCTCGCGTTTATTACGCATTAGTGCGAGCCGAAACTGCCGCACGGAACGTGTGGGCGGTTTCGGGATACAAAGGATCCGCGCCTGGGCCGGGGCGCGGACGTGGCGGGCCCCCTCCCTGCGGCGACGTCCCGTCACGCGCGTGGGCTGGCAGGCTTTCCGGCCACGTGGCACGCCAACGGCCCGAGGCCAGCCCGCGGCCCGGTGCACGTACCTGCGGGTTCCCGCCCCCCGACTCCAGAACAATTCGACTAAGGCGGCGTGCCTGACCAAGGCCGGCTCCCAGCTGCCGGCTTGTCACGATAGGAAGCTGATCGAGCTTCTTGAACCCCACTCCACCTCGAAGCCCAATCAGCTTCGGGGACTACTGTCGGAGTAAATGGCCACGGGTAGCCTAACCGACTACCCCTGGCTCTTCAGAAAATTTATCAGGCCTTTGGGCCTTCAAGCACTCCAAGCATTTGGGCCGCCTTCCCCGGCCGGCTACCACTAAAGCCGACTCCCGGAAGGCGACCCAGCCTCACCGACTCCTCCCCAAGACAACTACGGGGTGGCCGACTCCAAGAAGCCGGCCAAGAAGGACGCTGACTCCTAGAAGCCGGCCAAGACCGCAACCACTCCCACATAACGGCGACATGACGGGGTGTGGCCACAGTGCGGTCCACTACCCCCGAAGCCCGAGGCAGGCGTGGCTACAGGAGGCCGTACGGGACGGACGTCTCCCGTGCGGCTCCGCACTGTAGCCATGCTAGCCTCGATGTCATCCACGATCCACTCCTGTACGGCCCAAGGACTGCGCGCCCCTCCAGCCAGAGAGAGGCGTGAAGGCGGCCCGGCCTTTCCCAGTCGGCCAAGAGCATAGCCGGCCTCCAGAAGCCGGCCACTCCCTTCCTCGAAGCAGGAGCCCCATTAAGGAGACAAGACGAGGTAAGGCCACAGTGATAGCCCCCGAGGCGGCCCACTGTAGCCACGCTTACCTCGACAAAGCCCTCGTCATCACCGGCGAGGCTACAGTAAGCAGCCGCCGACAAGACCCTAGGCGGTGGGGCCGGCCTGTCGACCAAGTAGCCGGCAGCCGGCGGGACCCAGCAGCCGGCGGAGAAGCCGGCGAGCATAGACACTGACGGCTGGGACCAGTTCCCAGTCGGATTACCATTGTAACCCCGGGGGGTAGGCCTATATAAACCCCCCGGAGCACCCATGCAAAGGGTTCGCTTCTAAGCATAGCATACACACACACCATAGATAGAGAGAAGCAAGAGCTAGCCTTGTTCTTCTTCTCCCTTGATCTCAACAGCTCTAGGGGCGATTGTAGCTACCTTTTATCGATCTAGTGATCATGCGGAGACCCCGCAGAGCAGGACTAGGGGTGTTATCTCCTCGGAGAGCCCCGAACCTGGGTAAGATTCACCGGCGTGCATGTCTTCGCCTCATCCCGTTTCCGGGCACCGGCGACGTTTTATTGGCTCCCACAATGATAAGCCATCCCTTGGCATATGTCGCACCAACCACCCGACATCATGGAAGTGGACACTTCCGTGATGATAATTTTGGTAATGTCATGGAACACTTCTATGACAGCACAGGTATGACTATCTTGATTCTGTCATAAATTTGTCATGGATGTACATGCATGACAAAAAACGCGACCTACTGTGACAAACACGTATCATCACGGAAGTGTATTTTTTGTAGTGTATGCATAAGTTCACAATGTTGCGGAACCCGCAAGTTGATCACCAAAACATACATCAAGTAGATCACGTGAATATCCCATTGTCACCACAGATAAGCACATGCAAGACATACATCAAGTGTTCTCAAATCCTTAAAGACTCAATCCGATAAGATTACTTCAAAGGGAAAACTCAATACATTACAAGAGATTAGAGGGGGAGAAGAAACATAAGATCCAACTATAATAGCAAAGCTCGCGATACATCAAGATCGTGCCGAATCAAGAACACGAGAGAGAGAGATCAAACACATAGCTACTGGTACATACCCTCAGCCCCGAGGGTGAACTACTCCCTCCTGGTCATGGAGAGCGCCGGGATGATGAAGATGGCCACCGGAGAGGGATTCCCCCCTCCGGCAGGGTGCCGGAACGGGCCCCGATTGGTTTTTGGTGGCTACAGAGGCTTGCGGCGGCGGAACTCCCGATCTATTGTGTTCCCCGATGTTTTAGGGTATATGGACATATATAGGCGAAAGAAGTCGGTCAGGGGAGCCACGAGGGGCCCACGAGGGTGGGGGGCGCGCCCAGGGGGGCAGGCGCGCCTCCCTGCCTCGTGGCCACCTTGAAGCTTCCCTGACGTCTACTCCAAGTCTCCTGGATTGCTTCCGTTCCAAAAATAACTCTCCCGAAGGTTTCATTCCGTTTGGACTCCGTTTGATATTCCCTTTCTTCGAAACACTGAAATAGGCATGAAAACAACAATTTGGGCTGGGCCTCCGGTTAATAGGTTAGTCCCAAAAATGATATAAAAGTGTTTAGTAAAGCCATAAACATCCAAAACAGATAATATAATAGCATGAATACTTCATAACTTATAGATACGTTGGAGACGTATCAGCATCCCCAAGCTTAATTCCTGCTCGTCCTCGAGTAGGTAAATGATAAAATAGATAATTTATGAAGTGTGAATGCTAGCAGGTGCACAAGTATGATCAATGATAATTTCAATCACCTTATCTAGCATCATTATATATCATAACAGTAGCTCATATCATAAAGCTTTTCATGATCAAGTAACAAACTGTTCACATGTTAAAGTATGGATCATAAACTTTCTTGAAAACTAACAAACCGTGTTATTAGTCATCAAACAATTACAATTCATCTTATTTTCAGGAAGAGTCTATGTCAGAGCTTTGATTCAGCAAACTTCACATACTCAACTATCATTTAGTCTTTCACAATTGCTAACACTCATGCGATATTTATGGGTTCAAAGTTTTAATCAGACACAGAGAAAGATAGGGGCTTATAGATTCGCCTCCCAACCTTTTACCTCAAGGGTAATGTCAACAATAACAGTTCATGATGCCTTACATCCAATTGGATATATATATATATATATATATATATATATATATATATATATATATATATATATATATATATCAGGATCTTTCCAACACAATGTGTTTGCCAAAGGATAAAATGTAAAAAGGAAAGGTGAAGATCACCATGACTCTTGCATAAGTTATAAGACAAGAATAAAAGATAGGCCCTTCGCAGAGGGAAGCAGAGGTTGTCATGCGCTTTTATAGTTTGATGCACAAAATCTTAATGCGAAAGAATGTCACTTTATATTGCCACTTGTGATAGGGACCTTTATTATGCAGTCCGTCGCTTTTATTTCTTACACATCACAAGATCGTATAAAGCTTATTTTCTAAACACTAATAGATCATACATATTTAGAGAGCAATTTTTATTGCATGCACCGATGACAACTTACTTGAAGGATCTTAGTCAATCCATAGGTAGGTATGGTGGACTCTCATGGCAATACTGGTTTAAGGGATGTTTGGAAGCACAAGTAGTATCTCTACTTGGTGCAAAGAATTTGGCTAGCATGAGGGGGAAAGGCAAGCTCAGCATGTTGGTGATCCATGACAATATACTTTATTTCAGATATAAGAAAACATAACCCATTACGTTGTCTTCCTTGTCCAACATCAACCTTTTAACATGTCATAGTTTAATGAGTGCTCACAATTACAAAAGATGTCCAAGATAGTATATTTATATGTGAAATCTCTCTTCCCTCAATATTCTTTCATGAATTGTTCAAGTGACCAATACAATGTTTGCTAACCTTGAATAAATTTACCACCTCTATTTCTTATATGTGAACTCATTACTCCCCATGGGATAAGCATATGAAACATATATAATTTCAGATTTATGATATTCAAATCATTCAACTATTTACTCATAGGATATAAGTGAAGCACACGAGTAAATGACCAACTACTCCAAAAAGATATAAGTGAAGATCAATGAGTAGTTAAATAATTACGTAGCTATGTGCAGACTCTCTCTCTCATTTAAGAATTTTAGATCTTGGTATTTTATTCAAACAGCAAGCAAAACAAAATAAAACGACATTTCAAGGATAGCAAACATCACGTGAAGAAGCAAAAACTTAGGATCAACCGAAACTAACCGATAGTTGTTGAAGAAGAAAGGTGGGATGCCTACCGGGGCATCCCCAAGCTTAGATGCTTGAGACTTCTTGAAATATTATTTTGGGATGCCTTGGGAATCCCCAAGCTTGAGCTTTTGTGTCTCCTTAATTCCTCTCATATCACGGTCTCCCTAAATCTCAAAAGCTTCATCCACACAAAACTCAACAAAGACTCGTGAGATAAGTTAGTATAAACCAATGCAAAAACTTTATCATACTCTACTGTAGCAAATCACTAAAATTATTATTCAACATTGCATACTAAATTCCTCTGCATATTTAATAGTCCTATCCTCAAATAGAATCATTAAAGAAGCAAACATATGCAAACAATGCAAACATAACAGCAATCTGCCTAAACAGGACAGTCTGTAAATAATGCAGCAAGATCCATACTTCCCTAGCTCCAAAAATTATGAAAGAAAATTCCCACTGTAGTAAATTTATCAGATCTTATTATGCAAAATGTTTCAACATTTTATCAAATTCTGACATTTCTAGGGAATTTTTGCAACAGCGATAAACTTTCTGTTTTGAAACAGCAACATGTATACTTGCAAAATAAGCATGGTAAAAGCTATCCTTGACATTTTTATGGAAACTAGAGATGCAAAACATTATTCTAAATAACAGCAAACAAATACTAACAAAATAAAATGACGCTCCAAGCAAAACACATATCATGTGGTGAATAAAAATATAGCTCCAAGTAAAGTTACCGATGAACGAAGACGAAAGAGGGGATGCCATCCGGGGCATCCCCGAGCTTAGGCTCTTGGTTGTCCTTGAATATTGCCTTGGGGTGCATTGGGCATCCCCAAGTTTAGGCTCTTTCCGCTCCTTATTCCATAGTCCATCGAATCTTTACCCAAAACTTGAAAACTTCACAACACAAAACTCAACAGAAAATCTCATGAGCTCCGTTAGCGAAAGAAAACAAACCACCACTTAAAGGTACTGTAATGAACTCATTGTTTATTTATATTGGTGTTAAACCTACTGTATTCCAACTTCTCTATGGTTCATACCCTCCGATACTACTCATAGATTCATCAAAATAAGCAAACAACACAAGAAAAACAGAATCTGTCAAAAACAGAACAGTCTGTAGTAATCTGTATCAAACGCAAACTTTCTGTAAATCAAAAATTCTACCAAAATAGGACGACCTAAATAATTTGTTTATTGATCTACTGAAATTGGAGTTAGTATTTTATCACGTTCTGGTGATTTTTAACAATTGTTTTCGTGAGCAGAAAGTTTCTGATTTTTTCAGCAAGATCAAATAACTATCATCCAAGAAGATCCTATAGGTTTTACTTGGCACAAACACTAATTAAAACATAAAACCACATATAACCAGAGGCTAGATCAAATATTTATTACTAAACAGAAGCAAAAATCAAGAAACAAAAATAAAATTGGGTTGCCTCCCAACAAGCGCTAACGTTTAACGCCCCTAGCTAGGCATGATGATTTCAATGATGCTCACATAAAAGATAAGAATTGAAACATAAAGAGAGCATCATGAAGAATATGACTAGCACATTTAAGTCTAACCCACTTCCTATGCGTAGGGATTTTGTGAGCAAACAACTTATGAGAACAATAATCAACTAGCATAGGAAGGCAAAACAAACATAACTTTAAAACTTTAAGCACATAGAGAGGAAACTTGATATTATTGCAGTTCCTACAAGCATATATTCCTCCCTCATAATAATTTTCAGTAGCATCATGAATGAATTCAACAATATAACCAGCACCTAAAGAATTCTTTTCATGATCTACAAGCATAGAAAATTTACTACTCTCCACATAAGCAAAATTCTTCTCATTCGGAATAGTGGGAGTATCATAAGAAACCCGAATACTATAAATTGTTTCCACATTGAAAGAATAATGTTCAGAAAAAGGGTACTCATAATCAAGACAAGTTTTATAAATATAATCATCACTACCTTTTATAGCATAAGTATCATCACAATAATCATCATAAGTAGCAAATTTGTTCTCATCATAATCAATTGAAACCTCTTCCAAGATAGTGGAATCATTACTAAATAAAGTCATGACCTCTCCAAATCCACTTTCATAATTATCACAATAAGATTCAACACCCTCCAAAATAGTGGGATCATTACTTCCTAATGTTGACACTCTTCCAAACCCACTTTCATCAATATAATCATCATAAGTAGGAGGTATGCTATCATAACAAATTTGCATATCAAAACTTGAGAGGCTAAAAATATCATCTTCATTAAACATAGCATCCCCAAGCTTGGGAAAAACATTAATTGCAGCAAGTATATTCTCAAACATGTCATTCTCATCAAACATAGCATCCCCAAGCTTGGGCCTTTTCATATCATAAGCATAATCACTCTCATCATTAATAGTATGGATATCACCAATAGTATAGCAATTATCATCATCACAATGAGTAATAGGAGCAACATCATTTTGGAGGGATACCTTTTTACCTTTGCTTCTCCATCTTTTCTTTTTCTTCTTCACATCATGTGTGGGTTTAACCCTCTTTTTTGAGCTCCTTATTAATGAGATTGGTTGAATAGAAAGCTCCTCCTCGTTACCTGATTCATCATAAGAAATAATAGGAGGATATTGGGAAGTCTCTTCCATTTCATTAGTATTCTCTTCATCTTCTATTTGTTTTCTTGTCTTTATGTAATTGGCAATATAATGATTTTCAATGCAATTCACCGCACAATACATAAAAATTTCTTCTAGATCAAAATCAAGAACTTTATCAAGGACAAATTCTGGAAGATCCTTAGTTATACGTTTCATTTCTTCATAACCCAAAAGCAAACTAAGTTCATTATGATGTGTAAGGGAAATCAAGTCATCACAATTTTTGGACACGATACGATCATGAAACAATTTGCATTGGGTATTGAAATGATCACGTTCATTGCAAAGTTCACAAGGACGGCAAAGAAAGTTTAAATTCTCAGCACAAACATCTAGCCTTTCTTGCAACCATTTAGTTTCCAAATACTTATGCCTCTTGAAAAATCTATTTTCCCTATTTTGTGTGTACTTGCAAACTCTATGCACAAAATTGACATGCTTATAAGAGACATTTTCATCATGACTAGTGTAATCATCATTAGTACTATGGATATTCAAGGAGATCATACTAACAACATTGCAATCATGCTCATCATTCAAAGATTTAGTGCCAAACATTTTATAGACTTCTTCTTCTAGCACTTGAGCACAGTTTTCCTTTCCATCATTATCATGAAAGATATTAAAAAGATGAAGCGTATGAGGCAAACTCAATTCCATTTTTTTGTAGTTTTCTTTTATAAATTAAACTAGTGATAAAACAAGAAAGTAAAAGATCCGATTGCAAGATCTAAAGATATACCTTCAAGCACTCACCTCCCCGGCAACGGCACCAGAAAAGAGCTTGATGTCTACTACGCAACCTTCTTCTTGTAGACGTTGTTGGGCCTCCAAGTGCAGAGGTTTGTAGGACAGTAGAAAATTTCCCTCAAGTGGATGACCTAAGGTTTATCAATCCGTGGGAGGCGTAGGATGAAGATGGTCTCTCTCAAGCAACCCTGCAACCTAATAACAAAGAGTCTCTTGTGTCCCCAACACACCCAATACAATGGTAAATTGTATAGGTGCACTAGTTCGGTGAAGAGATGGTGATACAAGTGCAATATGGATGGTAGATATAGGTTTTTGTATCTGAAAATATAAAAACAGCAAGGTAACTAATGATAAAAGTGAGCGTAAACGGTATTGCAATGCTAGGAAACAAGGCCTAGGGTTCATACTTTCACTAGTTCAAGTTCTCTCAACAATAATAACATAATTGGATCATATAACTATCCCTCAACATGCAACAAAGAGTCACTCTAAAGTCACTAATAGCGAAGAACAAACGAAGAGATTATTGTAGGGTACGAAACCACCTCAAAGTTATTCTTTCTGATCGATCGATTCAAGAGTCCGTAGTAAAATAACACGAAGCTATTCGTTCGATCTATCATAGAGTTCGTACTAGAATAACACCTTAAGACACATATCAACCAAACCCCTAATGTCACCTAGATACTCCAGTGTCACCTCAAGTATCCGTGGGTATGATTATACGATATGCATCACACAAGCTCAGATTCATCTATTCAACCAACACAAAGAACTTCAAAGAGTGCCCCAAAGCTTCTACCGGAGAGTCAAGATGAAAACGTGTGCCAACCCCTACACATAAGTTCACAATGTTACGGAACCCGCAAGTTGATCACCAAAACATACATCAAGTAGATCACGTGAATATCCCATTGTCACCACAGATAAGCACATGCAAGACATACATCAAGTGTTCTCAAATCCTTAAAGACTCAATCTGATAAGATAACTTCAAAGGGAAAACTCAATCCATTACAAGAGAGTAGAGGGGGAGAAACATCATAAGATCCAACTATAATAGCAAAGCTCGCGATACATCAAGATCGTGCTGAATCAAGAACACGAGAGAGAGAGAGAGAGAGAGAGAGAGAGAGAGAGATCAAACACATAGCTACTGGTACATACCCTCAGCCCCGAGGGTGAACTACTCCCTCCTCGTCATGGAGAGCGCCGGGATGATGAAGATGGCCACCGGAGAAAGATTCCCCCTCCGGCAAGGTGCCGGAACGGGTCCCTATTGGTTTTTGGTGGCTACAGAGGCTTGCGGCGGCGGAACTCCTGATCTATTGTGCTCCCCAATGTTTTTAGGGTATATGGACATATATAGGCGAAAGAAGTCGTTCAGGGGAGCCATGAGGGCCCACGAGGGTGGGGGGTGCGCCCAGGGGGGGCAGGCGCGCCTCCCTGCCTCGTGGCCACCTCGAAGCTTCCCTGACGTCTACTCCAAGTCTCCTGGATTGCTTCTGTTCCAAAAATAACTCTCCCGAAGGTTTCATTCCGTTTGGACTCCGTTTGATATTCCTTTTCTTCGAAACACTGAAATAGGCAAGAAAACAACAATTTGGGCTGGGCCTCCGGTTAATAGGTTAGTCCCAAAAATGATATAAAAGTGTTTAGTAAATCCCATAAACATCCAAAACAGATAATATAATAGCATGAATACTTCATAAATTATAGATACGTTGGAGACATATCACCTCACTACGCTGGCTCGCGAGGAGCGGAGAGATCATGGCAAGGGGCACCTCGCGAAGTTCCTGTGATGCAAGCCATGACAACCAAGGCCAGGCGGGCGCCAGAGCGTGCAGCGTACTCGTTTCCTCTGTGGTGCTAAAGAGGCAAGCGCAGGCGAGGAGTCCCGAGGCATCATGCAAAGGTTTCCATATCGGTGCAACGAGACCAAGACCAGCAGTACGGCACGAAGAAGGTCACCGTGGAGCCCAAGACGGCGTCACCACCAGAGCCTTTGGCAGGCGAAGACCACCTTTAGTCAGGATAACTTGTACTAGTTGTCTCCTTTCAAATTTGGCCGTTGTTGGATCCCTTCCCGCCTACATTTGGGAAGAGGACCAGGGCCTCTATAAATAGGACTCGCCACCATAGTAGGAGGCAACTGATCTTGGGCCATTCAGATCATCCTCAACCACACAAGCTCACCGAGCTCAAGGACACCTCTCCTCGGGAGGCTGTTCTTCCCTTGTACCTGTTCATCCTTAGCCCAAGAGGCAATCCACCACACCACACTGGAGTAGGGTATTACACCACATTGGTGGCCCGAACCAGTATAAACCCTGTGTCCCTTGTTCTGCGAGTTCGACGCGCCGAGCTTTGAGATTGCGGTGAGTGCGTGAGCAAGAGGAGGAGAGATCTTTGTGCACACCCCAGTGTTCGAACCTCGAGGGTTTTGCCGGAACCCGCAATCCGACACTGAGGAATTCCATCCCACCAGGTGCTTGACACAGGGAGATCCCTTGTCTCCATATCTTTTCTTGCTTTGTTCTGAAGGTCTATCTAGTATGTTTGCTCACGAGGAGATTGGTGGTATTGAAGGTATACTGGTGTGCAGGATTGCGCCATCCATCTCTCACTTATTATTTGCAGATCATTCCTTGATTCTAATGAGGGTTGATCGTCATAATGCTACTACTCTAAAAAAGTACTGGACACCTATTGCAATAGTTCTGGTCAAAGGGTTAGTACTACAAAATCTAGTATTTATTTTATCCCAAATACTAATGTCAGTGTCAGAGATGATGTATGCAGGGAGCTTGATATGTTGACAGAGGCTCTCTTTGATAAGTATCTAGGACTACCTACAATGGTTGGTATGGACCGCAGTGGTTGTTTCCAACACCTTATTGACAGAATCGGCTAGCGGTTAAAGGGTTGGAAAGAAAAAGTTCTCTCTGTTCAGGGGAAAGAGATATTGCTAAAAATCAGTTGCACAAGCTATTCCTTCATATGCTATGTTTGTCTTTAAATTAGCATAAGTAATTTTGAAGTCTATTATTGATGAAATTGCAGGGTTTTGGTGGGGAGATACTGAAGAAAAAAAGATGCATTGGTTTGCATGGTGGAAGATGTGTATTCCGAATGAAGGGGGTATGGGGTTTAGAGACCTTCACAGTTTCAACCTTGCTATGTTAGCAAAACAGTGTTGGCGACTTCTCCAAAACCCAGATTCTCTGTGTGCATGTGTTCTCAGTGCTAAGTACTATCCAAACAAAGATATATTAAGTGTCGAACCAAAGAAGGGCTCATCATATACTTGGCAGAGTATTGTCTCGGGCATCCAAACTTTTAAAAGGGGGTGTGTATGGCGGGTAGGTACTGGCTCTAAGATTGATATCTGGCAGGACCCTTGGATACGCACAAGTGAAACAAGAAAAGTTATCACCCCTAGAGGAGCTAATATGCTTGACAAAGTAGAAGAGTTAATTGCTCCACACTCTGGGCACTAGGATGAAGACCTCCTACGTCTGATTTTTCCCCCCGGTTGATGTCCAAAGAATACTACATATACCCCTTCGGGTAGAGGTGATGGATGATTTCATAGCATGGAATGTTACTCACTCAGGGACATTCTCAGTCAGATCCGCGTATCATGTGGAATTCGAGCACCAGTTTGGGCGTTATTGGCAATATTCGGACGAACAGGGAAGCACTAATCTAAACCTGATATGGAAGCCAATTTGGAGTCTTTAATGCTGGAGTCAGATAGCGTGAATGTTTTGCAGGCTTTCAATCAATGGGAAGGGTACAATGGAACAGATGCGGTTGTTGTTATGGAGAGCAAACAGCTAAGCACAGAGTTTGAAGTAGTAACTTAACATCACTGTTTTAGGGGAGTGAATCAAGCGACTGATGCTTTAGCTAAACATGCTTTTGATAGTAGATCCTCCGATTTCTGGGAAAACTCTGTCCCTGATTTTATTTCTCATGTTATTGTAAACGACTTGTCCATCATTTGAGAAATAAAACCTTATTGCTATTGTCATGGTTTTGTCACGGCAGATGTCCTAAGGAAAGGACTTAGTCGTGGAGCCATCGCGTGGGTTAGCTTAAAGGGGTTAAAGCGGACAAGGGATGCAGAGAGTTTATACTGGTTCGGCCCCTTGCGGTGAAGGTAAAAGCCTAATCCAGCTGTTGTGGAATTGCTAGGGTTTCGATGACCAGGGAGCGAATACGCTTTGCCTAAGTCTCGAGTTGTTGTCTGTTGTCCTCAAACCGCCGCCGGGTCGTCCCCCTATATACATGGGTTGACACCCGTCGGTTTACAGAATCCCGAGGCCGGCTCATAAACGTGCCCGGCCTGATCTCTACCCTTTCTATCTTACAACACAAGTTTACATATCAACGCCGGTTTATGTCTACAGGCCTTAAACCGGCTTTTGGGCCCTGGGCCTTCATAAAGCGTCACCATCTTTGTCTTCATGGGCTTCAGATACAGTGAACCATTATGGGGCTAACCCGGCCTCTCCTGGCCGGTTTACGCCCAGTAGTAATATCCCAAACATTAGGCCCCAGATTGATTTGAACTGGTTCATGTCAATCCTCAATACTTAAGAAGAATCTTCTTCAGCACCTTCACATAGTCTTGTAAACCGCCGTGACGTCACCTTCCAGGACCATGATAAATTGCCATGACGTCACCTGTTATTAAAAACTGCGTATAACCCGCCTTCATTGATGGGCCTCTGACAATCGAGGCAACAGAGCTGTCATATATCCCATTTTTTCGGGCTCCTCGATTCTCGCACCTACCTTTTATCCATTCACCTTATAAATAAGGCCGAAGGGTCCCTTTCACTTACCCCCTCGTGCCTCTTCGTGTCATCTTCTTCCTCGCGCCGTCCGACCCTCAAGCTCTGCCGCCGCCGTCGTCCTTCGCCTCTGCCTCAACGACGGCCGCTGCATCAACCTGACTATACCAGAGTAACGCGGCGATCCTCCGCTGCATCCTTAGCACTAGTAAGTTCCTTCTTTCCTCACTCCAGATCCACCATTAGGGTTCGGTGTTCTTCATAGCTCTTCAAAGTTCTTGAAACTGTTCTTCCTTGTTCCCCTTCAGTAATACCAATGGCTAGCTAGATCTGATTTCTCCAGCGCCCTTGTAGTTTAAACTCCCTTATTCTTTGTTAGGGCTTAAAACTCATCTGAACTTGCTGAACTCTTCAAACGCTTGAACTAGGTCAGAATACATTTTGTTTTTTCAACGCACGGTAGATCTGAAATTACCATGTCTTGTCATGAAACTTGTTTTTCCTTCACTTACACCTTTAGACATATATGTTCAATACGAGATTAGGCGGTTTAACCTCATAGAAAGATGATGACCCAGTAGATACCATTAGTCCCCTGTTGAACCACCAATGTATTCATCATTGTACTGTCTTTATTGTCAAACTCCGGTTTACCGATAACAAACCCCGGTTTAACAATATGCTTACGTCCTTGTACTGCTTTATAGCTGTTCACTGTGTATCTTAAACCGGCAATAATCATGTTTCAGCTTCTCACTGCAATGGCTAAGCAAGTCTATGAATGCAACTGGGTTCCTTCCCGGGTCACGGAAGAACAGTTAAACAGATGCGTTATAACAGGCGCTTTGGCCAAGAAAGATGTCATCCACTGGAGGGCCCCTGGCTCGGAAAATCCTCCTACACCCAAGGACGGAGAGGTAGTCATTTTTGTTGACCATCTGGGCCGAGGCTTTAGCCCTCCCGGTTCAAAATTCTTCCGAGATGTACTGGCTAATTTTCAACTTCGCCCTCAAGACATCGGTCCAAATTCTGTGACCAACATCTTCCACTTCCAAGTCTTCTGTGAAGCTTATCTGCAAGAGGAACCTACAGTTGAACTGTTTAGGGATTTCTTTCACTTAAACCGTCGCACAGAGTTCACAGATGGACCCAATACTAAATTGGGCGGAATGGCGGTTCAGAAAAGGAAGGAAGTCACTTTCCCTCACCCCAAGCTCCACAGTCACCCCAAAGAATGGAACCAGAATGGTTTTATTGCAAGGATACATCTCCAACTGATGAAAACCCCCTGCCGGGTTACCGCCCTGAACGCCTTAGCAATACACGTCCTTTTCCTTAGAGGTTAACAACGAAGGAAAGGGCCAACTATGCCCCACAGTTGTCGAAGCTTAGAGCCTTTATGGCTAAAGGTTTAACAGGTGTTGATTTTGCCCGTTGCTGGATCGGCTGGAGCATCCTACCCTTAAGCAGGCGCCCCGGTTTGATGTGTGAATATACAGGGCATTTGACCGACCCTCAACAGCACATTAATATTCAACTAACAGAAGCTGAAATTACTGAGGCTGTCAAGAAAATGTTGAATGAACCGGAGGCCGTCTGCAGCCAAACTGGACTAAGTCCTTTCTGTACCTTTAACAAACCGCCATCTGTAAGAATTATCTAACTTCCTTACTGTAAGTTACCTCTTTTCAACATATTTCCTGAGAGTTTGTCTGATTTTGACAGGGTGATGATCCGTTCTGGAATAAAAAGCCACAAGACAAACCAGTAAAACCGCAAGACAAACCGGCCAAGCCAGTTCGCCCAAAGACCAAGGTTGTTAAAAAACCTGCCAAGAAAAGGACCACTGCATCCTCTGAGCCAAATGCTGATGACGATGTGGGTAACCCCGAATCAGAGGTAGAACTTGACTCTCTTGGTTCATTTTTTGTACACCTCATTGACAATGGTCATTATCAGGACGACGCTGAAGGCAGTCACGCTGATGATGTAGAGGTAATCATTCTTTCCTCCGATTCAGATCCTCTGCCAACATAAAAAATCCGTCGAGCAAACCGGAAAGTAAAATTTTCTCACCCCCTTGCTTACTTGGACCCAAACTTTCTTTTGAAGACGCGGCAGCACGAGGCTCGCCGCACAACCCGGCACAGCGGCCAGGTAGTTACCTCCGCCGGTTTACCGAATACTCCGGTTCGGAAACACCGATCAGAGGTCACTTATACCCTTGAGACTTCATGCCCCAAAGCGGGTTGTTTCCGCCAGCCTCTTAACCCATCTGATTCAAATTATCAGGGCACTTCCCACTCATCTTCTGGCGAGTCATCAGCCATAAAGCTTCCACCCCTCAAAACAGTTCTTGGGTGAGCTATACACTTTGTTTTTATCCCTGATGTGTTTTTTATAGACTGTGCTGATCCTCATATTTATGTTTCTTATCGCCAAGCCCAGACCCAGCAAGAAGGCTCGGTTGAATAAACCGGCTGATGATAACGTGGCTGTTGAACCGAAAAAGACACCAGATCCTGAAGAGACCGATGCTAATGCCATGCTCAATGATCCGCCGCTTCAAGACCAGGACTTGTTTACTGAACAAGTAGAAATTGACACCACAAGCCATGCTGAAAATCCGTCCAGCCTGGCCCGACCTGATGATAAACCGGCCAGCCCAGCTAAAAACACTGACAATCCGCCAACTCCGCTGAAAGCTGCTGAAGATAAAGAAGATGATGTTATAGTTACCGGCGTGGGCCACACCGCTCCTAGCAACCTAGTCGCTTTGTCCAAACATAGCGCCAAGGACGAGCTTTCTGCTATGGGCAAGGGCAAATGGAGCACCGATTTGTCCAGCTACACTCATCTCAGCGCCCAAGAAATTCACTCCGGCTTCTTGAATCGTCTGTACACCAGTCGTGATCATGAAGCCGGTTTAGTAATCTGATGAAAGAGCGATATGAGATAACCATACAACTATGTCTCTTATGTCCATTTTCAAATATCAACTCCAGTAGCCCCCAAGTGACGGTTTCTGATACCAATCTAAACCGGGACTTAGTAACAATCTTTATATTTGCAAAACTGCATTTCTTTTTTCACTGGTGTAGCCTCCAAGTGACGGTTTAACTTTTATAAAGATGAACCGGGACTGTAGAAGAATTCCCATATCAGCAGTTATGAGCAAACACACATTAGCCCCCAAGTGCCAAGATTAATACTTGTATTGTGCTTGGGACTTGTAGAAATTTGTGATAAGGAGCAAATATGCATTAGCCCCCAAGTATCAAGTGCAGAACTTGTTATGTGCTTGGTACTTCAAACATGTACTGTCAACTCATTATATATCTGTCTCTTTATAGGCTGAGCTGAGCAAGAAGGAAGCTCAAATCGCTGATCTGCAAGAGAACATCAAGTCCCAGCCGGCCAAAACATCCAAAGCCAAGGAAGAGATGACTAGCGTTTTAGACGCTATGGAGAAACTGAAAGAGAGCTTCAACAAGGAGCGGGCGGATTGGGAGACAGAAAAATCCGCTTAGTGAAAAAGGGCCGAAGAAGCAGAAGCAGCTCGTAAACCGGTGGTAGATGAACTGACTGGTGTAAAGCGGCAGATTCATGCCATGACTGCTGCTGTGTTCGGTAAACATCTTTTCCTTATGCTTTCAACATATCTTCCCATGTGTTGCCGATTTACTGATTTTTACAATGATGCAGGAACTCGCATTAGCCATCTGGGCTCTGATGTTCAAAAGAAGCTGAAGGCTGCCTATACTCTGATAGAGCAGTTGTACACCGATGCGCAGCGGATCATCTACACCGCTTCACACAATAAGCCTCACCCCACTTTAATCAAGGAAACCTTAGAAAGGTTATCTATGCTTCCTGCCCAGGTAGAAGAACATAAAAAGTCTGCTGCAAGAGCAGGCGCTCTGACCGCCCTAACCCGGGCAAAAGCATGGGTACCTGACTTGGATCCAGTGGAAGCGGCCAAAGGCTATCCCAGCTTGAAAGAAGACGGATCAGAATTCGGCAATGATGATCTCCGAGCCATATACCGGGAAGTACGTCCAATGGCTTGTCAACTGGCTGAAGAGGCGGATCTCTCGTACTATCAGGCGAGTTATGATGACAAGAACAGACGGGTTGCTGCACCAATTCTCGAAGCGCAAAATCTTATCCCACCAATCCGTAAGCACACTTATGCCCCTGACATTGAATCGTCCACGCTTATAAGTGATGAAGCTGTATTCCAAGCCCTAACTGGGATCGACTGGGCAACTGTTGACTTCCAGCCACTGGGTAGAGAGGAGGGAGTTGAACCGGTGCAAGATGATCCGCAGCCGTCACGCCAAGCTGGTGACGAATCCTGATCCGGAGGCTAGTTTAGTCTTCTACATGCTGCAATACTTATTGTGCAACAATTATCCTTTTGGGCACTGAAATGCCTTGTAATAGGCTAGTTAAAACTCTTGATCTGATATGCCTTCGTGCATATTTATGTGTGCCTGACATTTGTTGGTCCGCCATGCTTGAAGACATATTATGCTCATAACTCATAGCGATTTACTCAAGCTATTCCTGCACACAAGAAGTAGATAGTGTCCTGGCGGTGTACCGCCGGACGGGTCATGATGCCCAGATATATAGCTAAGGTGTATAACCGAAGCTGAAAAAGATGATCAAATATGAAAAATAATTCATACCTGTGACCTTAGATTATAATGTTGGCTGACCAACTATTGTAACGAGGGTAAGAACCCTAATCCGGAGCATCAGTAACTCCTGTTATATGATGCCGGTTTACAATAAAACCGTTCCGGGTTGTGATAAACACCGGTTTATTCAATACTGGTGACTTCTAGTCGAAACCAGACGGGGCTGATAGTCTCCAGATTATAATTTGATCATATGTTGACAACTTGGAGTTGACAGCCTAACCGGGTTGATGAACACCGGTTTAAAAACATCACAAATCTTGCCAAAAGAGAGAAAACTTAGCAAAAAGCGAATAAAAACCCTTGTAGTCGAGGCTTTTCACGGGCTGCCAGGCCCCAAATTCGAGGCTTTTCATGGGCTGCCAGGCCACTGAGTTAAACCATTTCACAAAACCTTTTAAGATGGTCCTCAATCCTTAACCAATCATCGTTTTAACCTGTCAAGTTCAGGGTCTTTATTTTAGAGTAACTTGTCAAAGTTCGAAGGGTCATACCAGGTTTACCTGGGCGGAGTGCCTTACTTAAATAGGCAGGTTAACCCGGGGTTTTAGGTGTATATACCAGGCTTCCAAGCCATGGCTTGATAGCCTATTACAAGTGTAGATTCTTTGTTCATTTCGACAGCAAAGAATCCCCACGTAACATTTTGAGCTGTGCTCAGTGGGTGCCCATGTTTGAGTTGTTGTTTTATAACACTCTCTTTGGCCCCAGATTGATTTGGCTTTTAGCCGATCAAGAGGTGTGACTATGGTTCGGATACAACCAAGCCCCCAAGTGATGTAATATAAAGCTTTGAGAAGCTGAATCAAGGGGTAAACCGGACGCCGCTTTATAAACAGAAGCTCCATGTAACCACACATGATGTAAGAAAAACAACAGATACCCCGCTTTAGCTAAGGTTCCGGTTTATTATATTGATCATAATATATACTTTGGCATAATATGTACATAAGCATAGCCTATGGCTCAAGTATAGTAGGGCCAAAGATGAGCAATATTCCACGGCCGGTTGGTCTCCTCCTCCGATTTACGTGAGTCTTTGTGCTCTCGAACATCGATTAGGTAGTATGACCCATTGTGCAGATTCTTGCTGACCACAAAGGGTCCTTCCCAAGGGGGGGATAGCTTGTGCATATCCTTCTGATCCTGGATGAGTTGAAGCACCAAATCGCCTTCTTGAAAGGTTCTGGTTCTAACCCGGCGGCTGTGATAACGACGCAGATCTTGCTGATAAATCGCCGAACGGGTTGCTGCCATGTCACGCTCCTCATCTAAGAAGTCAAGAGCTTCCTGCCGTGCCTTCTCGTTGTCAGCTTCAACATATGCCGCTACACGAGGTGAGTCATGATGGATGTCACTAGGAAGAACCGCTTCCGCTCCATAAACCATGCAGAACGGTGTGTACCTTGTTGATCTGTTGGGTGTGGTATTGATGCTCCATAACACAGAAGGTAACTCCTCAACCCAACAACTCGGCGTCCGTTGCAAAGGAACCATAAGCCGGGGCTTGATGCCTCTCAAGATCTCTTGATTGGCCCTCTCCGCTTGACCATTGGACTGGGGGTGAGCCACTGATGATACGTCAAGCCGGATGTGCTCACGTTGACAGAACTCCTTCATGGCACCTGTCGTGGTTTTGTCACGGCATATGTCCTAAGGAAAGGACTTAGTCGTGGAGCCATCGCGCGGGTTAGCTTAAAGGGGTTAAAGCGGACAAGGGACGCAGAGAGTTTATACTGGTTTGGCCCCTTGCGGTGAAGGTAAAAGCCTAATCCAGTTGTTGTGGAATTGCTAGGGTTTCGATGACCAGGGAGCGAATGCGCTTTGCCTGAGTCTCGAGTTGTTGTCTGTTGTCCTCAAACCGCCGCCGGGTCGTCCCCTTATATACATGGGTTGACGCCCGTTGGTTTACAGAATCCCGAGGCCGGCTCATAAACGTGTCCGGCCCGGTCTCTACCCTTTCTATCTTACAACACAAGCTTACATATCAACGCCGGTTTATGTCTATAGGCCTTAAACCGGATTTTGGTCCCTAGGCCTTCATAAAGCGTCACTGTCTTTGTCTTCATGGGCTTCAGATACAGTGAACCATTATGGGGCTAACCCGGCCTCTCCTAGCCGGTTTACGCCCAGTAGTAATATCCCCAACAGCACCCTTTGACAGATTGGTACCATTGTCTGTTATAATGCTGTGTGGAAAGCCAAACCGGAAGATCACCTTTTTGATGAATTGAACCGCCGTAGCTGCATCACACTTACTGACTGGCTCTGCCTCCACCCACTTCGTGAACTTATCAACCGCCACCAAAAGGTGGGTCTTTTTGTCCATGGATCTCTTGAAGGGCCCAACCATATCCAGCCCCCAAGTTGCAAACGGCCAAGTGATTGGAATCATCCTCAATTCTTGAACCGGTACATGAGCACATCATGAGAATTTTTGACATCCATCGCACCTTTTGACCAAGTCCTCGGCATCAGCATGAGCTGTTAACCAATAAAAACCGTGACGAAACGCCTTGGCCACCAAAGACTTTGAATCGGCGTGGTGACCACAATCTCCTTCGTGGATCTCACGCAAAATTTCACGGCCTTCTTCAGGAGACACACAGCGTTGAAACACCCCTGTCACACTGCAATGATGTAACTCTCCATTGATAATAGTCATGGACTTGGACCGCCGGATTATCTGCCTGGCCAAAGTTTCATCCTCTGGTAACTCGCCCCGGTTCATATACGCCAAATATGGAACCGTCCAATCCGGAATAACATGAAGAGCCGCCACCAACTGAGCTTCCGGATCAGGAATAGCCAAATCCTCTTCACCAGGGAGCTTGACGGACGGATTATGCAACACATCCAGGAAGACATTAGGTGGAACCGGTTTACGTTGGGAACCCAAACAGCTTAAAGCGTCCGCCGCTTCGTTCTTCCGCCGGTCCACATGATCCACCTGATAACCTTTGAAGTGACCTGCAACAATATCCACCTCACGACGATATGCCGCCATGAGTGGGTCCTTGGAATCCCAAGTGCCAGACACTTGTGGAGCCACCAGGTCCGAGTCACCGAAGCACTTAACTCAGCTTAGGTTCATCTCCTTAGCCATCTGAAGACCATGGAGTAAGGCCTCATATTCAGCTACATTGTTAGTGCAAGGGAACATTAAACGGAGAACATAACAAAACTTATCACCTCATGGGGAAGTTAATACGACTCCAGCCCCCGAGCCCTCCAATTGCCTGGACCCATCAAAATGAATAGTCCAATAAGTATGATCCGGCTTCTCTTCTGGCGCTTGTAGTTCTGTCCAATCATTGATGAAATCCACAAGTGCCTGAGATTTGATCGTCGTTCGGGGTATGTATTTCAACCCGTGAGGCCCGAGCTCGATGGCCCACTTAGCAATCCGGCCAGTTGCTTCCTTGTTCTGGATTATATCCCCCAAAGGAGCAGAGCTGACCACCGTGATGGGATGACCTTGGAAATATTGCTTAAGCTTCCGGCTTGCCATGAAAACTCCATACACCAACTTCTGCCAATGTGGGTACCTCTGCTTGGACTCAATAAGTACCTCACTGATATAGTAAACGGGCCGTTGAACCGGATATTCCTTTCCGGCCTCCTTGCGCTCCACCACAATAGCCACGCTAACAGCCCGGGCATTAACTGCCACATATAGCAACAATGGCTCTTTGTCAACCGAAGCAGTGAGAACCGCCGGATTAGCCAGCTGCCGCTTTAAATCCTCAAATGCTTCATTAGCGGCGTTACTCCAGACGAAGTTATCCGTTTTCTTTAGCATCTGATACAAAGGGATGGCCTTCTCGCCAAGGCGGCTGATAAACCGGCTCAACGCGGCAATCCGGCCTGCCAGGCGTTGAACATCATTGATACACTTTGGGTTGGCCAAAGAAGTAATGGCTTTGATCTTTTCCGGATTAGCTTCAATGCCCCTGTTAGACACCAAAAAGCCCAACAGCTTGCCTGCCGGTACACCAAAAACGCACTTGGCCGGATTAAGCATCATTTTATAAACCCGCAGGTTATCAAAGGTCTCCTTCAAGTCATCAATCAATGTCTCCTTCTTCCTTGATTTCACCACAATATCATCTACATATGCATGAACATTGCGACTGATCTGATCATGAAGACAATTCTGCACACACCGCTGATAGGTCGCCTGGGTACTCTTTAGCCCAAAGGGCATAGACACATAACAGAAGGCTCCAAAAGGAGTTATGAAGTTTGTCTTCTCCTGGTGCTTAACTGCCATTTTGATTTGATGGTAGCCAGAATACGCATCCAGAAAGCTCAAACGCTCGCAACTCGCCGTAGCATCAATGATTTGATCAATACGAGGGAGGGCAAAAGGATCTGCTGGACAGGCTTTGTTGAGATCTGTGTAGTCCACACACATACGCCAAGTGCCGTTCTTCTTGAGCACCAGCACCGGATTAGCCAGCGACTCAGGATGAAATACTTCAATGATAAATCCAGCCGCCAAGAGCCTGGCTACTTCTTCACCAATAGCCTTGCGTCTTTCTTCATTGAACCGGCGAAGAAATTGCCTGACCGGTTTATACTTGGGATCAACATGGAGAGTGTGCTCAGCGAGTTCTCTCGGTACACCTGGCATGTCAGAAGGCTTCCACGCAAAGATGTCCCGATTCTCACGGATGAACTCGATGAGCGCGCTTTCCTATTTCAGATCCAAGTTAGCGTTGATGCTAAACTACTTGGACGAATCGCCAGGCACGAAGTCAACAAGCTTAGTCTCACAGCCGATTTAAACTTCAGGGCCGGATCATGCTCTGTAGTTGGTTTCTTTAATGAAGTCACATCGGCCGGATCAACATTGTCCTTATAGAACTTAAATTCCTTAGTTGCACAAACCGACTCAGCGTAAGCCGCATCACCTTCTTCACACTCCAAAGCGATCTTGCGGCTCCCGTGCACTGTGATAGTACCCTTATGACCCGGCATCTTGAGCTCCAGATAGACAAAACAGGGCCTTGCCATAAACTTAGCATAAGCCAGTCGTCCAAACAAGGCATGATATGGGCTCTTGATTTTCACCACCTCAAAGGTCAACTTCTCTGATCTTGAATCATGCTCGTCGCCAAAAGCAACCTCCAGATTTATCTTACCAACGGGATATGCCGATTTACCAGGTACCACACCATGAAAGACCGTGTTGGACGGTTTAAGATTTTTATTTGTTAACCCCATGAGACGGAAGGTTTCCTAATAAAGGATATTGATACTACTCCCCCCATCCATGAGTACTTTGGTGAACTAAAAACCTCCCACCTGAGGTGCCACCACCAACGCCAGATGACCCGGATTATCAACCCGGGGCGGATGATCCTCTCGACTCCACACAATAGGCTGTTCAGACCAGCGTAAGTATCGGGGAACCGCCGGTTCAACGGAATTCACTGCCCTTTTATGAAGCTTCTGATCGCGCTTGTCCAGGCTAGTGGTGAAGACAGGATACTGCCCGCTATTCAACTATTTCGGGTTGCTTTGGTAACCCGACTGCTGCTGCTGCTATTGCTGATTCCCCTGATTACTATAACCACCTTGGTTGCCCTGATTGCCTTGATTACCCTGTCCACTCTGGTTGTCGTGAAAGCCTGAACCGGAACTACCTGCACCGTAACCCGGCCCATGAGATCTGGGGCCTAAACCGCCACCCGGTCCATGATCATACCGAAAAACATTAGAGTTCTTGAACTCTTGCATGATGTAACAATCTTTCTAGAGGTGTGTGGACGGGTTCTCCTTCGTCCCTTGCTTTGGGCAAGGCTGGTTCAACAGATAAGACAGGCGGTCCGGATTAGGACTTGGTCCTCCACCGCACTGGGGCGGTTTACCTTTACGCCGTTGGCCTTTGTCCTGCGCGTTGGTATTAGCTATTATCCGCTTTACGCTTACCGTTGTTTCCATGGCCCGCCGGGTTGTGCTGCTGCCCCTTGGTATGTCCCCTCTTCTTTCCCTTCCATGTCTTGTCATCGTCAGACTCGGGGTCGGCATATTTCACCAAAGCAGCCATGAGAGTCCCCATATCATTGCAGTGGCGTTTGAGCCGTCCCAACTTCAGCTTCAGAGGTGCAAACCGACAATTGCCTTCCAACGTTAAAACTGTTGTGTCAGCGTTAATGCGGTCCGATGAATGCAAAATCTCCGAAACCCGGCGCACCCAATGGGTTGTTGGTTCTCCTTCCTCCTGGACACAGGCAGCTAGGTCCACAATTGACATGGGCTGCTTGCATGTGTCCTTGAAGTTCTGGATAAACCGGGCCCTCAGCTCGGCCCATGACCCAATGGAGTTAGTTGGTAACTTTTTCAACCAAGTTCGAGCCGTTCCTTCCAACATCATGGTAAAGTATTTAGCACACGCCGCATCGTCCACATCCAGCATCTCCATTGCCATCTCATAGCTTTCCACCCATGACTCGGGGGATAAGTCAGCGGTGTAATTCGACACTTTTCGTGGGCCTTTGAAATCCTTGGGCAGGTGCACCTTGCGCAGCGCTGGGACGAGACACGGTACTCCCAAAGAGCTAGAGGTAACCCCTGGTTCCACCGATGTGGTTGGACGAACCGGAGTAAGTTGGCGGGCCTCATGCTGTGCTGCTAACTCGGCTTCTCGACGAGCTCTAGCGCGATCCACCACATCCTGAGCATCACCACCACCACCCGCCGAGTTATGGCCACGGGGCGGATCACGGTTCTGCGCGTTGCTTGATACGGCCGGTTCATCAATACGCCTGTTGTAGCTCCGGCTTGGGCGGGGAGTAGAATGGATCCTTCTCACGACTATATGAATAAGCCTGCTGCTGAACCAAAGCTGTCTGAAGAAGCTCCCTAGCCCGTCGCATCTCGACTGCCACCGGAGACTCGCCTTCGATCAAAAGGGCCGCCAGCCGTGAAGCGGCAGCGACAATGTTGTCCATCGGGTTAGAGTAATGACCCGGTGGTGTTGGGACATGCTGTGGCGAAACGTGATTCTGGCGAGGCGGATCCACCAAACGTGGCCGAACCGGCGCCCCCGCTCCAGGTGCCTCCGCCCAGTTTACCATCGGCGGATTACTGGTCCCCGCTCCTGGGGTGTTAAAGAGGTTCCTCGCCTCATAAACCGGCGGTAGGCGAGATTGGTACCTCCTCTTCAGGACATCATTTGACGCACTCTGATCCAGCATAAGCCGGTAAGCCTGTGCATCCAATGCGGCCCGTTCCGCAGCCATCCCGGTATCGTCAGCTGCCAAGTCGGCTTTGGCCTGGGCGATCTGATCCTTCACCTTCGCGATTTCCGCATTATGTGCATCTTGATCCGCCGGGTTAACCTCCGCCATCAGCATTGCCAAAGCGTCAAATAAATCAGATAAAACCTGAGCCGGCGGTCGCACAGGGCCTCCTGCCCTGGCCGCTGTCGCTGCTGCTGATCCGGGAATCATCGCTGCTGCGGTCGAAGAGTGGAGTGCTGGTTGCGTACCGGCCATGAAGATCGCAGCCCGGTTTGGCAGATCAAAGGGGTCCGGAATACTGTCGCCATCGGAACATCCCCCAATCCAGCCATCTTGCTACTGATATAACGACTCGGTCTCTCCGGTTGATGACTCGTTGCCGGAATAAACGACGTTTTCACCACCAGATTCCGATCTATCCTCAGATTCCCCTCCGTGGATCACTCCCATGAAGGCACGCTTCATGACAGGCTTAACCCGGGCAGATCTCGCACGCTGAGCCGTTTCGACGAGGTCGGTGCAGATGTCCGGCTCAGGGCCCGGTTCGCCGATCTTGCCAATGAAGACGTGTATGCCACCAAAGGGGACCCGGTACCCGTACTGGATTGAGCCGGCCTCGGGGCCCCTGCCTGCATCGTTGATGTAGAGCTTGCCACAACGACTCTTGGTCATCCTGCCCACAGCGTAGTCCTTGAGTCCTTCGAAGCTGCCCTCTAAGAACATGAAACCATCGTGCGATAGCCCCACGGTGGGCGCCAACTGTCGTGGTTTTGTCACGGCAGATGTCCTAAGGAAAGGACTTAGTCGTGGAGCCATCGCGCGGGTTAGCATAAAGGGGTTAAAGTGGACAAGGGACGCAGAGAGTTTATACTGGTTCGGCCCCTTGCGGTGAAGGTAAAAGCCTAATCCAGCTGTTGTGGAATTGCTAGGGTTTTGATGACCAGGGAGCGAATACGCTTTGCCCGAGTCTCGAGTTGTTGTCTGTTCTCCTCAAACCGCCGCCGGGTCGTCCCCTTATATACATGGGTTGACGCCCGTCGGTTTACAGAATCCCAAGGCCGGCTCATAAACATGTCCGACCCGGTCTCTACCCTTTCTATCTTACAACACAAGTTTACATATCAACGCCAGATTATGTCTACAGGCCTTACACCGGCTTTTGGGCCCTGGGCCTTCATAAAGCGTCACCGTCTTTGTCTTCATGGGCTTCAGATACAATGAACCATTATGGGGCTAACCCGGCCTCTCCTGGCCGGTTTTACGCCCAGTAGTAATATCCACAACAGCTATAATAAAGCATGTCCCATAATCACATCCATAGGGTCGTCATATTACCTATAAATTGCATGCATGTATGATAATGTCATCGGTGAATTTCTTTCCCACTAGCTGGCAGTCTGTGTATGTGTGACCAGCTCATCTCTCCTCCTTCACATGCATAGTGATTTCTGCTAGACCCGGTATCACGAATGGAGATGATCCAGATTCATTGCTTATGAGTGCGTCATCACACCACGCCATCTCCATATCTATCTCATGGTCAATCTTAATAGTGTAGTCCATATGGATGAAGATATAGTCCATGTCAACATCATCATCTATGATGTATACTATGAAACTTTTATTCTTGTAGACTCGGTTGGGCCTCCAAGCGCAGAGTTTTGTAGGACAACAACAAATTGCTTTCATGTGGATGACCTAAGATTTATCAATCCATGGGAGGTGTAGGATGAAGATGATCTCTCTCAAACAACCCTGCAATCAAATACAAGAAACCTCTTGTGTTCCCAACAGACCCAATACAATGGTAAATTATATAGGTGCACTAGTTCGGTGAAGAGATGGTGATACAAGTATAGTATGGATAGTAGATATACGTTTTAGTAATCTGAAATAATAAAAACAGCAAGGTAACAAATAGCAAAAGTGAGCACAAACGGTACTGCAACGCTTAGAAACAAGGCCTAGGGTTCATACTTTCACTAGTTCAATCTCTCAACAGTGCTAGCGTAATTGAATCATATAACCATCCTCAACGTGGGACAAAGAATCACTTCAAAGTTCTTATCAATAGTGGAGAACATAAGATGAAATTGTTGTAGGTAGCGAACCACCTCAAAGTTATCCTTTCTGGTCAATCTATTGAGCCATCCCTATAAGTGTCACAAACAGCGCTAGAGTTCATACTAAAATAACACCATATGATACACACCGATCAACTCTAATGTCACCTGGATACTCCAATGTCATCGCAAGTATCCATGAGTTAATTATTCGATATGCATCAAACAATTTCATAGTCATAATATTCAATCTAATACAAAGAACTTGAAAGAGTACCCCAAAGTTTCTATCAGAGAAAGTAGGACGGAAACGTGTATGAACCTATGTGCCTAGATTACCCCATTGTCACCTTGAGAATCCGCAAGTTGATTACCAAAACATACATCAAGTGACTCAATAGAATACCCCATTTGTCACCACGAGTATCCACATGCAAGACATACATCAAGTGTTCTCAAATTCAAAATATTCAATCCGATAATAATGAAACCTCAATGATGTGGGTTTGTACTCCTGATGTAAGATAATATAAAGGTGCCTGGATGTTCATGAGATATGCCAAAACAATAGATTATTCTCATAGGATTCTCTGATTTCTCAGCCCTCAACATATCATCAACTTCCCCTTTTAACCCTTTCCTGAATTTGCGATAAGAGAGCATGCTTTTCAGGTGGCCTACCAATGGATCCACATATCTGTCTATTACCTGCATATTTGTACAATGTTGTCAAAATCTTTCTTCTAGAATCTAAAGCCCTCGTATAACCCAACATACTCATGATGTGGGTTTGTACTCCTGATGTAAGATAATATAAATGTGCCTGGATGTTCATGAGATATGCCAAAACAATAGACTATTCTCATATGATTCTCTAATTTCTCAGCCCTCAACATATCATCAACTACCCATTTTAACCCTTTCCTAAATTTGCAATAAGAGCGCATGCTTTTCAGGTGGCCTACCAATGGATATCCACATATCTGTCAATTACCTGCATATTTGTACAAGGAAAGAAACATACATTTACCAAAAATTAAAATAATGCCAATCTTGCCAGTAAATACATCGCCTTCATGTAACTGCAGTTATTCTAGATCAAAGCCATCATCAGAATAGTTGTGGAGCATAGCTATGGCTTTCAACCCAGAATCAAAGGTGCAACTTATTCAGCTATCTTGTATGTGCCGAACAGTTACTTGAACAATCCTACCATCTGATATGTTGTCCTTAGTTTCACCAGAAAGCAACCAGAACTCCTCTCATCTGGACTTGGCTCGGCATAAGGGGTCCTCCAATCAGAGAAACCACACAGAAGGGGTGGAATCTTGCAAAACTTGGGACTGGAATCACTACAACTGGTGAGGGTGTATGGCCTATGCCTGTCAACCTCAAGCGGCTTATCTGGAATGCTCAGAAGACATTCATATTTTGTTTGGACGGAATTGCATTGATTAACTTATCTGTATAATTAAAATACTAAAATGATAGGAATAATTGAAAATTCATAACTTAATAAATTATTATTCAAAAATAATGTTTCAAATGCCAAATGCCCTGGCATTTTGGTTGGATTCCGAAGCTCCAGAATCCACCTAGGAACACCCAAAACACATACATACTAACTCTTACAAAGATTCCCTACGGTTTGTCCGAAGTGGAACTTTTCAGCTATAAGTCCAGAAACTCACTAGAGAGAAAGTGATGACGGTGAAGCCGGTCACCATCCCAGAGTGGGATCTTGGGGTATAAAACTATTTCTTTATGTGTGTCCCTTGCTTATTGTGCCGTAACCATGGATAATCTTCATCATTTAACATGATGCTTGGGTCAGTCTTCACTGTGAAGGGAGGAATTTCATCAAACTTTTTATAATCTTCTGACATGTCTGTCTTGTCCTCCACTCCCACGATGTTTCTTTTCCCTGAAAGAACTATGTGGCGCTTTGGCTCATCGTATGATGTATTCGCTTGCTTAACTTTTCTTTTTCTTGGTTTGGTAGACATGTCCTTCACATAGAAAACCTGCACCACATCATTGGCTAGGACGAATGGTTCGTCTGTGTACCCAAGATTGTTGAGATCCACTGTTGTCATTCCGTACAGGGGGTCTACCGGTACCCCGCCTCCTATCAGATTGACCCATTTGCACCGAAACAAAGGGACCTTGAAATCACGTCCATAGTCAAGTTCCCATATCTCCTCTTGTTGGGAATCATTGCATGGAAAACAAAAAAACTCTACGCACACGCAATGATCTATCGATGGAGATGCATAGCAACAAGGGGGAGAGTGTGTCTACGTACCCTCGTAGATCGTAAGCAGAAGCATTTCACAACACGGTTGATGTAGTCGAACTTCTTCGTGCTTCAACCGATCAACTACCGAACGCACGACACCTCCGCGTTCTGCACACGTTCGGCTCGGTGACATCCCTCGCCTTCTTGATCCAGCATGACGTCGAGGTAGTAGATGAGTTCCGTCAGCACGACGGCGTGGTGATGGTGATGGTGAAGAGATCTTCGCAGGGCTTCGCCTAAGCACTACGAAAATATGACCGGGGGTATAAACGGTGGAGGGGGGGCGCCGCACACGGCTAGGCAATTGTCTGGTGTCTGCTAGGCGCCCCCTCCCACATATATATAGGTGGGAGGGGGAGGGGAGAGGCCTAGGGGCGCCCCAAGTAGGACCGAATCCTACTTGGGCTCCACCCAAGCAGAGCGCCTCCCTGCCATAT
>NC_057814.1:76578437-76591721 GCF_018294505.1 Triticum aestivum | reverse complement strand
AGAGAGAAGGAACTAGGAATCCTATTCCACACTTGGCTTTCCTCCTTCCCCTTTCCTTCTCCACCTTTGGCCGGCCCATATGGGGGGCGCCCCAGCCCCTTGTGGCTGGTGTGTTTCCCCTCTTGGCCCATAAGGCCCATATCTTTTGCTGGGGGTGCCCGGAACCCTTCCGGTGACCCGATATGTACCCAGTACCTTCCGAAACACTTCCGGTGTCCGAATACCATCGTTCTATACATCAATCTTTACTTCTCGACCATTTCGAGACTCATCCTCATGTCTGTGATCTCATCCGAGACTCCGAACAACATTCGGTCATCAAATCACATAACTCATATAATACTATACCGTCATCGAACGTTAAGCGTGCGGACCCTACGGGTTCGAGAACTATGTAGACATGACCGAGACACCTCTCTGGTCAATAACCAATAGTGGAACCTGGATGCTCATATTAGCTCCTACATATTCTACAAAGATTTTTATCGGTCGAACCGTTATGACAACATACGTAATTCCCTTTGTCCATCGGTATGTTACTTGCCCGACATTCGATCGTCGGTATCTTCATACCTAGTTCAATCCCATTACCGGCAAGTCTCTTTACTCGTTCCGTAATACATCACCTCGTGACTAACTCCTTAGTCATTTGCTTGCAAGCTTATGATGTGTATTACCGAGAGGGCCCAGAGATACCTCTCCGATACTCTGAGTGAGAAATCCTAATCTTGATCTATGCCAACTCAACATACACCTTTGGAGATACCTATAGAGCATCTTTATAATCACCCAGTTACATTGTGACGTTTGATAGCACATAAGGCATTCCTCCGGTATCCGGGAGTTGCATAATCTCATAGTCGAAGGAATATGTATTTGACATAAAGAAAGCAATAGCAATAAAACTGAACGATCATTATGCTAAGCTAACGGATGGGTCTTGTCCATCACATCATGCTCCTAATGATGTGATACCGTTATCATATGACAACTCATGTCCATGGTTAGGAAACCTTAACCATGTTTGATCAACAAGGTAGTCAAGTAGAGGCTCACTAGGGACACGTTGTTTGTTTATGTATTCACACATGTATTTAGGTTTCCGATCAATACAACTCTAGCATGAATAATAAAACTTTATCATGAATAAGGAAATATAGAATAACAACTTTATTATTACCTGTAGGGCATATTTCCTTCAGTCCCCCACTTGCACTAGAGTCAATAATCTAGATTACATTGTAATGAATCTAACACCCATGGAGTCTTGGTGCCGATCATGTTTTGCTCGTGGAAGAGGCTTAGTCAATGGGTCTGCTACATTCAAATCCTTATGTATCTTGCAAATTCCTATGCCTCCAACCTTGACTTGTTCACGAATGGAGTTGAAGCGTCTCTTGATATGTTTGGTGCTTCCTCTTCAGCATGCGTTGGTTTTCCCTTGAAGAGGAAAGGGTGATGCAGCAAAGTAGCGTAAGTATTTCCCTCAGTTTTTGAGAAGCAAGGTATCAATCCAGTAGGAGATTACACGCAAGTCACCTAGTACCTGCACAAACAATGAAGAACTTGCAACCTACGCGATAAGGGGGTTGTCAATCCCTTCACGATCACTCGCAAAAGTGAGATCTAATAAAGATAGTAAGATAAATATTTTTGGTATTTTTGTTGTATAGATTGGAAAGTAAAGATTGCAAAATAGTAAAACAAGATGTGATGTAAATAAAAGAGATGCAATATAATAAGAAAGAGACCCGGGAGCCATAGGTTTCACTAGTGGCTTCTCTCAAGATAGCATATATTACGGTGGGTGAACAAATTACTGCCGAGCAATTGATAGAAAAGCGCATAGTTATGAGAATATCTAGGCAATGATCATGAATATAGGCATCACGTCCGTGTCAAGTAGACCGAAACGATTCTGCCTCTACTACTATTACTCCACACATCGACCGCTATCCAGCATGCATCTAGAGTATTTAGTTCATAAGAACTGAATAACGCATTAAGCAAGATGACATGATGTAGAGGGATAAACTCAAGCAATATGATATAAACCCCATCTTTTTATCCTCGATGGCAACAGTACAATATGTGCCTTGCTGCCCCTACTGTCTCTGGGAAAGGACACCGCAAGATTGAACCCAAAGCTAAGCACTTCTCCCATTGCAAGAAAGATCAATCTAGTATGCCAAACTAAACCGATAATTTGAAGAGACTTGCAAAGATATCAAATCATGCATATAAGAATTCAGAGAAGAACCAAATATTATTCATAGATAAACTTGATCATAAATCCACAATTCATCGGATCTCGGCAAACATGTTGGGTTCTACAGTAGGGTGTGTCGCCTGCAAATTAAAATTTCCTACGCGCAAAACAACCAAGAACATGCTGCGGGAGATGGATCACAGTTCGTAACCACTAGACGCGCAGTGCCATGCAGCGGAAGAAGAGTTGGGGCAGCGCGTCCGCGTGGATCGTATCCTCCATGTCCGATCTCCCTCGAGCAGCCAGTCGCCGGATCCCACGTACAAGTTTGCTGGAGCGGCGCAAGTGCACCGCCTCTAACGGTATCCGCACGTGCAGGAGGACCGTTGTGCGGCGGACTGATAGGTCCGATCACACAACCGGCGGCGAGTGGAGGTGTCTATTCGCAAGTCGCAACACATGCAAACCCTAGTGACGGCGCCGAAGTGATCAATCGCTTGAGTGTGCGGCACCTCCACTTTATATAGGCGTCCGTCGTGGGCTCAACACTTGGGCCTAGCACGGACCCTAAAGCCCATAAGTCTACTCGGCCACAATCCGAATACAGCTTGGACCACATCCGACCAGTGTCCTCAGATCCGACCTCGTAGGTTCCTTCCCTTAAGCACACGACCCCTTAGGTTCAAGCCGGCTTGGTCGTAGTTTGGATCACCTCCGAACTGCACAGTTGGTAGCGGCCTCTAGCAAGGCATGCCGAACACCAAGCAGACTATGAAGTTGGTTAGGCGAACCTGTACATCATACTTCCATTCCTTTTTCCACACGATATATGTTGTCGGGCTCAAGGCGAGTCTATCATCCTTGTGTTAGCCCGACCTCTTTCTCGTTCCAGTGATGCCGACCACTATCCGGATTATCTCATAATCCTTGTCGCACGACCATGCTTATCCTGGTCGGATCACACGAGGGGCCCAGAGTATATCTAAACTCCGAACACGTTCTCGAAAATCACAAATCACATCTGAACTCCGATCATGCCGGAGTTTAGATATACTCTGGGCCCCTCGTGTGATCCGACCAGGATAAGCATGGCCATGCGACAAGGATTATGAGATAATCCGGACAGTGGCCGGCATCACTGGAATGAGAAAGAGGTCGGGCTAACACAAGGATGACAGAGTCGCCTTGAGCCCGACAACATATATTGTGTGGCAAAAGGAATGGAAGTATGATGTACAGGTTCGCCTAACCAGCTTCATAGTCTGCTTGGTGTTCGGCATGCCTTGCTAGAGGCCGCTACCAACTGTGCAGTTCGGAGGTGATCCAAACTGCGAACAAGCCGGCTTGAACCTAAGGGATCGCGCTTAAGGGAAGGAACCTACGAGGTCGGATCCGAGGACACTGGTCGGATGTGGTCCGAGTTGTATTCGGATTGTGGCCGAATAGACTTATGGGCTTTAGGGTCCGTGCGAGGCCCAAGTGTTGAGCCCACGACGGACGCCTATATAAAGTGGAGGTGCCGCACACTCAAGCGATTGATCACTTCGGTGCTGTCACTAGGGTTTGCATGTGTTGCGAATAGACACCTCCACTCGCCGCCGGTTGTGTGATCGGACCTAGCAGTCTGCCGCACGATGTTCCTCCTGCACGCGCGGATACCGTTAGAGGCGGTGCACTTGCGTCGCTCCGGCAAACTTGTACGTGGGATCCGACGACTGGCTGGTCGAGGGAGATCGGACGAGGAGGAGACGATCCACGCGGATGCGCTGCCCCAACTCTTCTTCCGGTGCACGACACTGCGCGTCTAGTGGTAACGAACTGTGATCCATCTCCCGCAGCATGTTCTTGGTTGTTCTGCGTGTAGGAAATATCATCATACATGATTGCCTCTAGGGCATATCTCCAACAAAACACACCGCAAAAGAGTATTACATCGAATAGATCTCCAAGAACATCGAGGAGAACTTTGTATTGAGAACCAAAGAGAGAGAAGAAGCCATCTAGCTAATAACTATGGACTCGAAGGTCTGTCGTAAACTACTCACACATCATCGGAGAGGCTATGGTGTTGATGTAGAAGCCCTCCGTGATCGATTCCCCCTCCGGCAGATTGCCGGAAAAGGCCCCAAGATGGGATCTCACGGGTACACAAGGTTGCGGCGGTGGAAAGTGGTTTCGTGGCTCCCCCTGATGTTTTTAGGGTATAAGAGTATATATAGGTGAAAGAAGTACGTCGGTGGAGCTCCATGGGGCCCACGAGGGTGGGGGGCGCGCCTACCCCCTGGGCGCGCCCTCCTTCCTCGTGGCCGCCTCACGGAGTTCCATTGTTCAACTCCAAGTCTTCTGGATTGTGTTTGTTCCAAGAAAGATCATCGTGAAGGTTTCATTCCGTTTGGATTCCGTTTGGTATTCCTTTTCTGCAAAACACTAAAAAATAGGCACAAAAACAGAAACTGGCACTGGGCCTTCGGTTAATAGGTTAGTCCCAAAAATAATATAAAAGAGCATATTAAAGCCCATTAAACATCCAAAACAGATAATATAATAGCATGGAACAATCAAAAATTGTAGATACATTGGAGACGTATCAAGCATCCCCAATCTTAATTCCTACTCGTCCTCGAGTAGGTGGATGATAAAAACAGAATTTTTGATGTGGAATGCTACCTAACATAATTTTCAATGTAATTCTCATTATTGTGGCATGAATGTTCAGATCCATAAGATTCAAAATAAAAGTTTAATATTGACATAAAAATAATAATACTTCAAGCATACTAACAAAGTAATTATGTTTTCTCAAAATAACATGGCCAAAGAAAGCTTATCCCTACAAAATCATATAGTTTGGCTATGCTCCATCTTCGTCACACAAAATATTCAAATCATGCACAAGCCCGGTTTCAGCCAAGCAATTGTTTCATACTTTAGTATTCTCAAACCTTTTCAACTTTCACACAATACATGAGCGTGAGCCATGGACATAGCACTATAGGTGGAATAGAATGGTGGTTGTGGAGAAGACAAAAAGAAGGAAGATGGTCTCACATCAACTAGGCGTATTAATGGGCTATGGAGATGCCCATCAATAGATATCAATGTGAGTGAGTAGGGATTGCCATGCAACGGATGCACTAGAGCTATAAATGTATGAAAGCTCAACAAAAGAAACTAAGTGGGTGTGCATCCAACTTGCTTGCTCACGAAGACCTAGGGCATTTTGAGGAAGCCCATTGTTGGAATATACAAGCCAAGTTCTATAACAAAAGTTCCCACTAGTATATGGAAGTGACAAAATAAGAGACTCTCTATCATGGTGGTGCTACTTTTAAGCACAAGTGTGGAAAAAGGATAGTAACATTGCCCCTTCTCTCTTTTTCTCTCATTTTTTTGCCTTCTCTTTTTTTATTTGGCCTTTCTCTCTTTTTTTTGGGCCTTCTCTTTTTTATTTGGCCTTTCTCTTTTTAATTTCCTCACATGGGACAATGCTCTAATAATAATAATCATCACACTTCTATTTATTTACAACTCAAGGATTACAACTCGATACTAGAACAAAATATGACTCTATATGAGCGCCTCCGGCAGTGTACCGGGATGGGCAATGAATCAAGAGTGACATGTATGAAAAATTGTGAATAGTGGCCTTGCCACAAATATGATGTCAACTACATGATCATGCAAGGCAATATGATAATGATGAAGCGTGTCATAATAAACAGAACGGTGGAAAGTTGCATTACAATATATCTCGGAATGGCTATGGAAATGCCATAATAGGTAGGTATGGTGGCTGTTTTGAGGAAGGTATATGGTGGGTTTATGGTACCGGCAAAAGTTGCGCGGTACTAGAGAAGCTAGCAATGGCGGAAGGGTGAGAGTGCGTATAATCCATGGACTCAACATTAGTCATAAAGAACTCACATACATATTGCAAAAATCTATTAGTCATCGAAACCAAGCACTACGTGCATGCTCCTAGGGGAAGGGTTGGTAGGAGTTAACCATCGCGCGATCCCGACCTCCACGCATAAGGAGGATAATCAAAGAGATACCTCATGCTTCAAATTTTTTACACAACGGTTACCATACGTGCATGTTACGGGACTCACAAACCTCAACACAAGTATTTCTCAAATTCACAATTACACCACTAGCATGAATCTAATATCACCATCTTCATATCTCAAAACAATCATAAGGAATCAAACTTCTCATAGTATTCAATGCACTTTATATGATAGTTTTTATTATACCCATCTTGGATGCTCATCATATTAGGACTAATTTTATAGCCAAAGAAAATTACCATGCTGTTCTAAAAGACTCTCAAATAATATAAGTGAATCATGAGAGATCAATATTTTCTATAGAATAAAACCACCACCGTGCTCTAAAAAGATATTAGTGAAGCACGAGAGCAAAATTATCTAGCTCAAAAGATATAAGTGAAGCACATAGAGTATTCTGATAAATTCTGATTCATGCGTGTCTCTCCAAAAGGTGTGTACAGCAAGGACGATTGTGGTAAACTAAAAAGCAAAGACTCAAATCATAAAGGACGCTCCAAGCAAAACACATATCATGTGGTGAATAAAAATATAGCCTCAAGTAAAGTTACCGATAGACGAAGACGAAGGAGGGGATGCCTTCCGGGGCATCCCCAAGCTTAGGCTTTTGGTTGTCCTTGAATTTTACCTTGGGGTGCCTTGGTCATCCCCAAGCTTAGGCTCTTGCCACTCCTTATTCCAAAATCCATCAAATCTTTACCCAAAACTTGAAAACTTCACAACACAAAACTTAAACAGAAAATCTCATGAGCTCCGTTAGTATAAGAAATCAAACCAACACTTTAAGGTACTGTAATGAACTCATTATTTATTTATATTGGTATTAAACCTACTTTATTCCAACTTCTCTATGTTTCATACCCCCCGATATTTCTCATAGATTCATCAAAATAAGCAAACAACACACGAAGAACAGAATCTGTCAAAAACAGAACAGTCTGTAGCAATCTGATTCAAACGAATACTTCTGTAACTCCAATAATTCTGTAATAAATTTGTGGAAGTGAGGAATTTGTCTATTAATCATCTGCAAAAATAATCAACCTAAAAGCGCTCTCCAGTAAAAAATGGCAGCTAATCTCATGAGCGCAAAAGTTTCTGTTTTTTACAGCAAGATTGCAAAGACTTCACCCATGTCTTCCCAAAGGTTCTACTTGGCACAAACACTAATTAAAACTTAAAACCACATCTAACCAGAAGCCAGATGAATTATTTATTACTAAACAGGAGCAAAAGTAAAGAACAAAAATAAAATTGGGTTGCCTCCCAACAAGCGCTTTTCTTTAAAGCCTTTTTAGCTAGGCATTGATAATTTTAATGATGCTCACATGAAAGTGTTGGAAATATGAGTAATTTACCGAATGATTTTATTAATAGAAATACTAGATAAAGCATGACTAGTATAGCAGTGATAAAACAAGTCATGTGATTTGACAAATAGAAGGTAAACAACATCTTCATATATGAACTGTAACTAAACACATCTAGAGCAGACAGTATAGCAAGTTGCATATATGAAACAAAGTCTAACATATCTAGGGCAAACACTAGAACAAGGAACTGTAGCAGGGCCTCTAATAGGAAGAGGAAGAACACGTACGGGACAGCAGCAGCAGAAGCGCTGGACTTGGGGTCGGTGTCCTCGCCAGCCATGTCGTCGAGGAGGTTGTCGACGTCGGGGAAGAAGTCGTCGTCAGGGAAGTAGTCGTCGGAGTCCGGGGCGTCCGTGACGAAGAAGTCAGTAGTCGCGCTGAGCGCTCCCCAAAAACCTTATCACCCTTCTCCCGTACAGGACTCAAAGAGGTGGAGTTTCGCAGGCCTACTGTCCCGACCTGCGGTGCACGCCGCAAGCCGGGATGGGGAAGATCGTAGCAGCAGCGCAGTGCTTAGGAACTTTGTGGCGAGAGGAAGAGGATCTTCTGGTGCGTCTCTCTGAGAGGAGCGACCTCCCTTTTATAGACGCAAGAGAAGGAGGCGAAAGGCTGCGCGGGGAGCTGAAGGGAACGAGGGAGACGAAACGAAAAGGCAGCAGGCGAAGAGGTGCGCCGTTCGTATTCAATCTCCACTACAGAAAAATGTTTCAGCTTCCGCGTGACCTTTCGTATACCCGTCGTGCGTGGCAAAAATTTAGACATTGGCTCGGCTCATTCCCGCAACCCGCGGCGCGTCGTGACGAGGCATGGCGTGGCGAGGCGGGCGGTGGTGGAGGAGCGCGCGTGGATGTCTCTCTTGTTCTCATCCTCATACATGTGGAGAAAGAGCCTCCCTTATAAAGAGGTCCAACTCCCTCTAAACTAGCAATGTGGGACTAAACTTTAGTTCCACCTCTTGCCTTGCACGAATGGGCTGCATGGGCCTCTAGGATTTATTAGGAATTTCTGAAACTGCTATTGGGCTAGGCCCAAAATAGACAAAATTCTAGCAGAAAGATAGCAATTGAAACACGAAGAGAGCATCATGTAGTATATGAAAATCACATCTAAGTCTAACACACCTCCTATGCATAGGCATTTTATAGGAAAACAAATTAGCAAGACAAGCAAGATCTAGCATATGCAAGAAAGAAGAAAGAAACAAAAGCAATCTCATCATAGCGAGAGGTAATTTAGTAACATGAAAATTTCTACAACCATATTTTCCTCTCTCATAATAATTACATGTAGGATCATAGGCAAATTCAATAACATAGCTATCACATAACATATTCTCAACACGATCCACATGCATGCGAAGTTGACACTCTTCCAAAATAGTGGGATTATCATGAACTAAAGTCATGACCTCTCCAAATAATGTAATGCGAGGGAGAAGAGTTTATGATGGGTACTTGGTATGTCTTGACTTGGTGTAGATCTCCCCGGCAACGGCGCCAGAAATCCTTCTTGCTACCTCTTGAGCATGCGTTGGTTTTCCCTTGAAGAGGAAAGGGTGATGTAGCAAAGTAGCGTAAGTATTTCCCTCAGTTTTTGAGAACCAAGGTATCAATCCAGTAGGAGGTTACACGCAAGTCACCTAGTACCTGCACAAACAATCAAGAACCTTGCAACCAACGCGATAAAGGGGTTGTCAATCCCTTCATGGTCACTCGCAAAAGTGAGATCTAATAAAGATAGTAAGATAAATATTTTTCGTATTTTTGTTGTATAGATTGGAAAGTAAAGATTGCAAAATAGTAAAACAAGATGCGATGTAAATAAAAGAGATGCAATATAATAAGAAAGAGACCCAGGGGCCATAGATTTCACTAGTGGCTTCTCTCAAGATAGCATATATTACGATGGGTGAACAAATTACTTCCGAGCAATTGATAGAAAAGCGCATAGTTATGAGAATATCTAGGCAATGATCATGAATATAGGCATCACGTCCGTGTCAAGTAGACTGAAACGATTCTGCATCTACTACTATTGCTCCACACATCGACCGCTATCCAGCATGCATCTAGAGTATTAAGTTTATAAGAACAAAGTAACGCATTAAGCAAGATGACATGATGTAGAGGGATAAACTCAAGCAATATGAAATAAACCCCATCTTTTTATCCTCGATGGCAACAATACTATACGTGCCTTGCTGCCCCTACTATCACTGGGAAAGGACACCGCAAGATTGAACCCAAAGCTAAGCACTTCTCCCATTGCAAGAAAGATCAATCTAGTAGGCCAAACTAAACCAATGTTTCGAAGAGACTTTCAAAGATATCAAATCAAGCATATAAGAATTCGGAGAAGAACCAAATATTATTCATAGATAAACTTGATCATAAATCCACAATTCATCGGATCTCGGCAAACACACTGCAAAAGAGTATTACATCGAATAGATCTCCAAGAACATTGAGGAGAACTTTGTATGAGAACCAAAGAGAGAGGAGAAGCCATCTAGATAATACTATGGACCCGAAGGTTTGTGGTAAACTACTCACACATCATCAGAGAGGCTATGGTGTTGATGTAGAAGCCCTTCGTGATCGATTCCCCTCCGGCAGATCGCCGGAAAAGGCCCCAAGATGGGATCTCACAGGTACAGAAGGTTGCGGCGGTGGAAAAGTGGTTTCGTGGCTCCCCCTGATGTTTGCATGGGATAAGAGTATATATAGGCGAAGAAGTACGTCGGTGGAGCTCCGTGGGGCCCACGAGGGTGGGGGCATGCCTACCCCCCTGGGCGCGCCCTCCTGCCTCGTGGCCGCCTCGCGGAGTTCCAGACTTCAACTCCAAGTCTTCTAGATTGCATTTGTTCCAAGAAAGATCATTGCGAAGGTTTCATTCCGTTTGGTATTCCTTTTCTGCAAAACACTGAAATAGGCAAAAAAAATACAGAAACTGGCACTGGGCCTTCGGTTAATAGGTTAGTCCCAAAAATAATATAAAAGAGCATATTAAAGCCCATTAAACATCCAAAACAGATAATATAATAGCATGGAACAATCAAAAATTATAGATACATTGGAGATGTATCATTTGGTTCTCTTGTGAAACCTGGATTCCTTCACCAAGTCAATTGCTCCAGTGTTGTCACAAAAGATTTTCATTGGACCCGATGCACTAGGTATTACACCCAGATCGGATATGAACTCCTTCATCCAGACTCCTTCATTTGTTGCTTCCGAAGCAGCTATGTACTCCGCTTCACACGTAGATCTCGCCACGACGCTCTGCTTGGAACTACACCAACTGACAGTTCCACCATTCAATATAAATACGTATCCGGTTTGTGACTTAGAGTCATCCGGATCAGTGTCAAAGCTAGCATCAACGTAACCATTTACAATGAGCTCTTTGTCACCTCCATAAATGAGAAACATATCCTTGGTCCTTTTCAGGTAGTTCAGGATGTTCTTGACTGCTGTCCAGTGATCCACTCCTGCATTACTTTGGTACCTCCCTGTCAAACTTATGGCAAGGCACACATCAGGTCTGGTACACAACATAGCATACATGATAGAACCTATGGCCGAGGCATAGGGAATGACTTTCATTTTCTCTCTATCTTCTGTAGTGGTCGGGCTTTGAGTCTGACTCAACTTGAACCATGTAATACATGTAAGAACCCTTTCTTTGACTGATCCATTTTGAACTTCTTCAAAACTTTATCAAGGTATGTGCTTTGTGAAAGTCCTATTAACCGTCTTGATCTATCTCTATAGATCTTGATGCCCAATATATAAGCAGCTTCACCGAGGTCTTTCATTAAAAACTCTTATTAAAGTATCCTTTTATGCTATCTAGAAATTCTATATCATTTGCAATCAACAATATGTCATCTACATATAATATTAGAAATGCTACAGAGCTCCCACTCACTTTCTTGTAAATACAGGCTTCACCGAAAGCCTGTATAAAATCATATGCTTTGATCACCTCATCAAAGCGTATATTCCAACTCCGAGATGCTTGCAACAGTCCATAGATGGATCGCTGGAGCTTGCACACTTTGTTAGCACCTTTAGGACCGATCAAGTACCAAACGCACGGCACCTCCGCGTTCTGCACACGTTCAGCTCGGTGACGTCCCTCGCCTTCTTGATCCAGCAAGACGTCGAGGTAGTAGATGAGTTCCGTCAGCACGACGGCGTGGTGACGGCGCTGGTGTAGTGATCTCCGCAGGGCTTCGCCTAAGCACTACGAAAATATGACCGGGGGTATAAACGGTGGAGGGGGCACCGCACACGGCTAGGAAATTGTCTGGTGTCTGCTAGGCACCGCCCTCCCACATATATATAGATGGGAGGGGGAGGGGAAAGGCCAAGGGGCGCCCCAAGTAGGACCGAATCCTACTTGGGCTCTGCTACTTCATGAGCTTGTGTTGGTCTTTCCCTTGAAGAGGAAAGGGTGATGCATCAAAGTAGAGATAAGTATTTCCCTCAGTTAGAGAACCAAGGTATCAATCCAGTAGGAGACAACGCACAAATCACCAATACCTGCACAAACAATCAAACAACTTGCACCCAACGCGATAAAGGGGTTGTCGATCCCTTCACGGTCACTTGCAAAAGTGAGATCTGATAGGGAAACATGAAACTAAACAAACGATAAAGTAAATATTTTTGGGTTTTTTGGTTTATAGATCAGAAAGTAAAAGATTGCAATATAGTAGACCGGAAACTTATATGATGGAAAATAGACCCGGGGGCCATAGGTTTCACTAGACGCTTCTCTCAAGAATAATATGGTGGGTGAACGAATTACTATCGAGCAATTGATAGAAAAGCGCAAAGTTATGATGATATCTAAGGCAATGATTATGAAATATACGCATCACGTCCGTGTCAAGTAGACTGACTCCTGCCTGCATCTACTACTATTACTCCACACATCGACCGACTCCTATCTACATCTAGAGTATTAAGTTGATGAAGAACAGAGTAACGCATTAAGTAAGATGACATGATGTAGAGGAATAAACTCAAGCAATATGATGTAAACCCCATCGTTTTATCCTCGATGGCAACAATACAATACGTGCCTTGCTGCCCCTGCCGTCACTAGGAAAGGAGAACACAAGATTGAACCCAAAGCTAAGCACTTCTCCCATTGCAAGAAAAACCAATCTAGTTGGCCAAACTAAACCGATAGTTCGAAGAGAATTACAAAGATATCAAATCATGCATATAATAATTCAGAGAAGATTCAAATAATATTCATAGATAAGCTGATCATAAATCCACAATTCATCAGATCTCGACAAACACACCGCAAAAGAAGATTACATTGGTTAGATCTCCAAGAACATCGAGGAGAACATGGTATTGAGAATCAAAGAGAGAGAGGAAGCCATCAAGCTACTAGCTATGGACCAGTAGGTCTGTGGTAGACTACTCACGCTTCATCGAAAGGGCAAAGGAGTTGATGTAGAAGCCCTCCGTGATCGAATCCCCCTCCGGCAGGATGCAGGGAAAGGCCCCTAGATTGGATCTCACGGGTACAGAAGGTTGCGGCGGCGGAAAAGTGTTTTCGTGGATGCCTCTGGTTGTTTGGGAATATATGTGAATATATAGGCGAAAGA
>NC_057814.1:76564575-76578179 GCF_018294505.1 Triticum aestivum | reverse complement strand
GGGGGGGGCACACAAGGCAGGCGGCACGCCCTACCCCCCTGGGCGCGCCCTCCACCCTTGTGGCCGCCTCGTGGCTCCTCTGACTTGAACTCCAAGTCTCCTGGGTGTCTTCTGGTCCAAGAAAAATCACCGCGAAGGTTTTATTCCGTTTGGTATTCCTTTTCTGCGAAACTCAAAAATAAGGAAAAAACAGAAACTGGCACTGGGCTCTAGGTTAATAGGTTAGTCCCAAAAATAATATAAAATAGCATATTAATGCATATAAAACATCGAGAACAGATAATATAATAGCATGGAACAATCAAAATTATAGATACGTTGGAGACGTATCAAGCATCCCCAAGCTTAATTCCTGCTCGTCCTCGAGTAGGTAAATGATAAAAACGGAATTTTTGATGTGGAATGCTACCTAACATATTTATCCATGTACTTTCTTTATTGTGGCATGAATGTTCAGATCCATAAGATTCAAAACAAAAGTTTAATATTGGCATAAAAACAATAATATTTCAAGCATGCTAACAAGGCAATTATGTCTTCTCAAAATAACATGGCCAAAGAAAGCTTATCCCTACAAAATCATATAGTCTAGCTATGCTCCATCTTCACCACACAAAATATTCAAATCATGCACAACCTCGATGACAAGCCAAGCAATTGTTTCATACTTTTGGTGTTCTCAAACCTTTTCAACTTTCACGCAGTACATGAGCGTGAGCGATGGACATAGCACTATAGGTGGAATAGAATACGATGGTTGTGGACAAGACAAAAAGAAGGAGATAGTCTCACATCAACTAGGCGTATCAATGGCCTATGGAGATGCCCATCAATAGATATCAATGTGAGTGAGCAGGGATTGCCATGAAACGGATGCACTAGAGCTATAAGTGTATGAAAGCGTAAAAAAACCTAAGTGGGTGTGCATCCAACTTGCTTGCTCATGAAGTCCTATGGCAATTTGAGGAAGCCCATCGTTGGAATATGCAAGCCAAGTTCTATAATGAAAAATTCCCACTAGTATATGAAAATGGCAACATAGGAGACTCTCTATCATGAAGATCATGGTGCTACTTTGAAGCAGAAGTGTGGAAAAAGGATAGTAACATTGCCCCTTCTCTCTTTTTCTCTCATTTTTTGGGCTTCTTTGGCCTCTTTTTTTATTTCCTAACATGGGGCAATGCTCTAATAATGAAGATCATCACACTTTTATTTACTTACAACTCAAAAAAAATTACAACTTGATACTAGAACAAAATATGACTCTATATGAATGCCACCAGCGGTGTACCTGGATGTGCAATGACTCACGAGCGACATGTATAAAAAATGATGAAAGGTGGCTTTGCCACAAATGCGATGTCAACTACATGATCATGCAAAGCAATATGACAATTATGAAACATGTCATAATAATTGGAACGGTGGAAAGTTGCATGGAAATATACCTCGGAATGGCTATGGAAATGCCATAATAGGTAGGTATGGTGGCTGTTTTGAGGAAGGTATATGGTGGGCGTATGGTACCGACGAAAGTTGCACAACACTAGAGAGGCTAGCAATGGTGGAAGGGTGAGAGTGTGTATAATCCATGGACTCAACGTTAGTCATAAAGAACTCACATAATTATTGCAAAAATATATTAGTCATAAAGACAAAGTACTATGCGCATGCTCCTAGGGGGATAGATTGGTAGGAAAAGACCATCGCTCGTCCCCGACCGCCACTCATAAGGAAGACAATAAAAAATACCCCATGCTCCAACTTCGTTACATAACAGTTCACCATACGTGCATGCTACGGGACTCGCAAACCTTAACACAAGTATTTCTCAAATTCACAATTACTCACTAGCATGACTCTAATATCTCTATATCTCAAAACAATCATAAAGAATCAAACTTCTCATAGTATTCAATGCACTTTATATGAAAGTTTTTGTTGTATCCCTCTTGGATGTCTATCATATTAGGACTAAATGCACAACCAAAGCAAATTACTATGCTGTTTAGAGACTCTCAAAATAATATAAGTGAAGCATGAGAGTTCAAAATTTTCTATAAAATAAAGCCGCCGCCGTGCTCTAAAAAGATATAAGTGAAGCACTAGAGTGAAATTGCCTAGCTCAAAAGATATAAGTGAAGCACATAGAGTATTCTAATAAATCACGATTCATGCATGTCCCTCTCAAAAGGTGTGTACAGCCATTATGATTGTGGCAAACTAAAAAGCAAAGAATCTAATCATACAAGACGCTCCAAGCAAAACACATATCATGTGGTGAATAAAAATATAGCCTCAAGTAAAGTTACCGATCGACGAAGACGAAAGAGGGGATGCCTTTCAGGGCATCCCAAAGCTTAGGCTCTTGGTTGTCCTTGAATATTACCTTGGGGTGCCTTGGGAATCCCCAAGCTTAGGTTCTTGCCACTCCTTATTCCATAGTACATCAAATCCTTACCCAAAACTTGAAAACTTCACAAGACAAAACTCAACAGAAAATCTCATAAGCTCCGTTAGTATAAGAAAATAAATCACCACTTTTGGTATTGTTGTGAACTAATTATTTATTTATATTGGTATAATATATACTATATTTCAACTTTTCCATGGTTCATACCCCCCGATACTACCCATAGGTTCATCAAAATAAGCAATCAACACATAGAAAACAGAATCTGTCAAAAAACAGAACAGTCTGTAGAAATCTGTAACTCTCGAATACTTCTGTAACTCCAATTTTTTTTGAAAAATTAGGACAACCTGGGAAATTTGGGTACCAATCTTTTGCAAAGAGAATCAGATCAAAAGCACACTTCTGTAAAAATGAGAATTAATTTTCTGGGCGCAGAAGTTTCTGTTTTTCAGCAAGATCAAAACGACTATCCCCGTAAGCCATCCCAAAGGTCTTACTTGGCACAAACACTAACTAAAACACAAAACCACATCTAACTAGAGGCTAGATGAATTATTTATTGCAAAACAGGAGCAAAAATCAAAGAACAAAAATAAAATTGGGTTGCCTCCCAACAAGTGCTATTGTTTAACGCCCTTAGCTAGGCATAAAAACACAAATAGATCTAGGTATAATCGTAGTAATGATAATGCAAATCTTGAAAACTCATCTCATACTCCTTTCGTTCAGTAGCAAGTTTTCTTTGTGGTAAGCAAAAGTAATCAAAAGGGCTAAATTTAATGGGATAAGGATCCCCAAGATCAAGCTCGGGAGGAATTGGTTCCTCCTTCGGCCCATCATATTGTATGACCAACTCATCATTGTAAGTTTTTTTTGGCAAAAAGTCATGAGCTTGTGTCCAAGAGAGAAACCCAATCCGTTATTTTGTATAGCAAAATTATCATAAGTTCAGAAATATTATCAACTAAAACATCGGTAGGGACCCTCTTTCTTAAATTCTCATTATAAGCAACATGATCTAGGGATCGCAAACACATTATGTCCTCTTGGTTAAAGAGAATTCCCTCTATGGGAGGAAGACCACCATCTACTTTGTAATGCGCGAAAATTTCACTAGCTTCTTTCATAATAAATCTAAACTCATGGGCTAGGAATATAGTGGCGGCACGCTTAACTGAAGAATACTCAATATTAGAAAACTCTAGAAAAATCCTTTGTATGGATGGATGCATATGAACAAATTGTCTTTCAAGTTCAACCACGAGCAAAGATATAGAATCCTCAAGACTACTAGTTTTCTGGAGAATAGACCCACCCAAAGTGGGAAGCGCACCGGCACAAGTAAGGAAATCTCGAATAACCCCTTTTCCAATAATATTGCCGCTACCTATGTGAAGTTTTTTAGTGTGTAAAATAGTAGATTCTTCATGAGGATTAGTATTAGCAAGAGGATCAAAGTTTCCCCCATCGTTACTACTATCTTTTTCAGTGATAACCTCCCCAATTTCAGACGTGGCAGCAACAAACCTAACTAGCGAACGGGCAACCAAAAAGCAAAGAAGAAGTCGAACGAAAGAGGGGCGAAGAAAAGGAAAATCTTTTTGAAAATTGTTTTAGAAGTGGGAGAGAGGAAAATGAGAGGAAAATGGCGAATAATGTAATGCGAGAGATGAGAGTTTATGGTGGGTACTTGGTATGTCTTGACTTGGCGTAGATCTCCGCAGCAACGGCGCCAGAAATTCTTCCTGCTACTTCTAGAGCTTGCGTTGGTTTTTCTCTTGAAGAGGAAAGGGTGATGCAGCAAAGTAGAGATAAGTATTTCCCTCAGTTAGAGAACCAAGGTATCAATCCAGTAGGAGACAACACACAAATCACCAATACCTGCACAAATAATCAAACAACTTGCACCCAACACGATAAAGGGGTTGTCAATCCCTTCAGGGTCACTTGCAAAAGTGAGATCTGATAGAGATACATGAAACTAAACAAACGATAAAGTAAATATTTTTGGGTTTTTTTGTTTATAGATCGGAAAGTAAAAGATTGCACAATAGTAGATCGGAAACTTATATGATGGAAAATAGACCCGGGGCCATAGGTTTCACTAGAGGCTTCTCTCAAGATAGCAAATAATACGGTGGGTGAACAAATTACCGTCGAGCAATTGACCGAAAAGCGCAAAGTTATGACAATATCTAAGGCAATGATTATGAAATATAGGCATCATGTCCGTGTCAAGTAGACCGATTCCTGCCTGCATCTACTACTATTACTCCACACATCGACCGACTCCTGCCTGCATCTAGAGTATTAAGTTCATGAAGAACAGAGTAACGCATTAAGTAGGATGACATGATGTAGAGGAATAAACTCAAGAAATATGATGTGAACCCCATCTTTTTATCCTCGATGGCAACAATAAAGTACATGCCTTGCTGCCCCTACTGTCACTGGGAAAGGACACCGCAAGATTAAACCCAAAGCTAGGCACTTCTCCCATTGCAAGAAAAACCAATCTAGTTGGCCAAACCAAACCGATAGTTCAAAGAGAATTACAAAGATATCAAATTATCGATATAAGAATTCAGAGAAGATTCAAATAATATTCATAGATAAGCTGATCATAAATCCACAATTCATCGGATCTCGACAAACACACCGCAAAAGAAGATTATATCAGATTGATCTCCAAGAACATCGAGGAGAACATGGTATTGATAATCAAAGAGAGAGAAGAAGACATCTAGCTACTAGCTATGGACCAGTAGTTCTGTGGTAGACTACTCACGCTTCATCGGAAGGGCAATGGAGTTGATGTAGAAGCCCTCCGTGATCGAATCCCCCTCCGGCAGGATGCCGGAAAAGGCCCCTAGATGGGATCTCACGGGTACAGAAGGTTGCGGCGGTGGAAAAGTGTTTTTGTGGATGCCTCTAGTGGTTTGGGAATATATGTGAATATATAGGCGAAAGAATTAGGTCAGGGGAGTCACAGGGGGCCCACAAGGTAGGGGGGCGTGCCCTACCACCTGGGCGGGCCCTCCACCGTTGTGGCCGCCTCGTGGCTCCTCTGACTTGAACTCCAAGTCTCCTGGGTGTCTTCTGGTCCAAGAAAAATCATCGCGAAGGTTTTATTACGTTTGGACTCCGTTTGGTATTCCTTTTCTGCGAAACTCAAAAACAAGGAAAAACAGAAACTGGCACTCGCCTCTAGGTTAATTGGTTAGTCCCAAAAATAATATAAAATAGCATATTAATGCATATAAAACATCCAAAATTGATAATATAATAGCATGGAATAGTAAAAAATTATAGATACGTTGGAGACATATCTGGCTCCTCCCAAGCCGCGCGCCCTCCTACCATATTTTTCGGAGGGGGAAGGAAAGAGGGGGGGAGAAGGAAGTATGAATCCTATTCCACATTTGCCTTCTCCACCTTTGGCCGGCCCATATGGGGGGCGCACCAGCCCCTTGTGGCTAGTGTGTTTCCCCTCTTGGCCCATAAGGCCCATATCTTTTGTCGGGGGTGCACCGAACCCCTTCCGGTCACCCGATATGTAACTGGTACCTTCCGGAACACTTCCGGTGTCCGAATACCATCGTCCTATATATCAATCTTTACTTCTCGACAATTTCGAGACTCCTCGTGATGTCCGTGATCTCATCCCGGACTGCGAACAACATTCGGTCACCAAGTCACATAACTCATATAATACTATACTGTCATCGAATGTTAAGCGTGCGGACCCTACGGGTTCGAGAACTATGTAGACATGAACGAGACACCTCTCCGGTCAATAACCAATAGCGGAACCTGGATGCTCATATTGGCTCCTACATATTCTACGAAGATCTTTATCGGTCGAACCGTTATGACAACATACGTAATTCCCTTTGTCCATCCGTATGTTACTTGCCCGAGATTCGATCGTCGGTATCTTCATACCTAGTTCAATCTCGTTACCGGCAAGTCTCTTTACTTGTTCCGTAACTCCTTAGTTGTTTGCTTGCAAGCTTATGATGTGTATTACCGAGAGGGCCCAAAGATACCTCTCCGATACTAGGAGTGACAAATCCTAATCTTGATCTATGCTAACTCAACAGACACCTTTGGAGATACTTGTAGAGCATCTTTATAATCACCCAGTTACATTGTGATGTTTGATAGCACACAAGGCATTCCTCCGGTATCCGGGAGTTGCATAATCTCATAGTCGAAGGAATATGTATTTGACATGAAGAAAGCAATAGTAATAAAGCTGAACGATCATTATGCTAAGCTAACAGATGAGTCTTGTCCATCACATCATTCTCCTAATGATGTGATCCCATTATCAAATGACAACTCACGTCCATGGTTAGGAAACCTTAACCATCTTTGATCAACGAGCTAGTCAAGTAGAGGCTCACTATGGACATGGTGTTTGTTTTTGTATTCACACATGTATTTAGGTTTCCGATCAATACAATTCTAGCATGAATATTAAACCTTTATCATGAATAAGGAAAATGTAGAATAACAACTTTATTATTGCCTCTAGGGCATATTTCCTTCACCTCTATGTAACCATAATTTGTGTCCTTTTCCTTATTGATGTTTGCTACATCAAAGCGGACACCACTGTTTTGGTTGGTGCACTTTTTATCTTGGGCCATCATGTAAAATTTATTCCCATTTATCTCGTACCCTTGGAAAGTCAATACAGTAGAAGATGGTCTCCTGGACAACAAGTATAGCTCATCTCCAACAATGGCATTATTCACGAGATGTGTTTGCAACCAACCGCCAAAAGTCCCCATGTGTGCACATGTAATCCAGTCGACAGACTGCCCAAGGTGTTGGCAGCGTACAATATTCTTGTGTTCATTGATATACGGGGCCACCTAGGTAGAATTTTGTAGAACTATGTAGTGTGCTTGAGCCTAGGAATGCCCGTCCCTACACATTATTGCTTTTGCTCCTAGTGTGCCTTTTCCACTCAGTCTCCCCTCATGCCACGATTGAGGAACACCAATCGTCTTAAGGTCAAGAATAAAGTCAACACAAAACTCAATAACCTCCTCTATTTCATGGCCCTTGGAGATGCTTCCTTCTGGCCTAGCACGGTTAGGAACATATTTCTTTAAGACTCCCATGAACCTCTCAAAGGGGAACATATTGTGTATAAATACAGGACCCAGAATGGCAATCTCTTCGACTAGGTGAACTAGGACGTGCGTCATAATATTGAAGAAGGATGGTGGGAACACCAACTCGAAACTGATAAGACATTGGACCAAATCATTCTGTAACCTGGTAGGATTTCTAGATCGATTACCTTATGAGAAATTGCACTGACGAATGCACATAGCTTCACAATGGCTAATCAAACATTTACTGGTAGAAGCCCCCTCAATGCAACCGGAAGCAATTGCGTCATAATCACGTGGCAGTCATGAGACTTTAGGTTTTGGAATTTTTTTCTCTGCCATATTTATTATTCCCTTTATATTTGACGAGAAGCTAGGCGGGACCTTGATACTGAGCAGGCATTCAAAAAAGATATCCTTCTCTGTTTTGGTAAGAGCGTAGCTGGCAGGACCTTGATACTGCTTTGGATGCATGTCGTCTTTTTCATTCATACGCTGCTAGTCCTCCCGTGCCTCCGGTGTATCTTTTGTCTTCCCATACATGCCCAAGAAGCCTAGCAGGTTCACGCAAAGATTTTTCGCCACGTGCATCATGTCGATTGCAGAGCGAACCTCTAGGACTTTCCAATAGGGTAGCTCCCAAAATATAGATTTCTTCTTCCACATGGGTGTGTGTCCGTCAGCATCATTCGGAACAGATTGTTAGCCAGGTCCCTTTCCAGAGATTACTTTTAAATCCTTGATGATATCAAATATATCATCACCAGTACGGGGGACAGGCTTCTCCCGGTGATCTGCCTCACCTTTGAAAATGCTTGCCTTTCTTTCTTAAGGCATGCTTGGTCAGAAGAAATCAACGATGTCCTAGGTAAACATTCTTCTTACATTTGTCCAAATATATACTTTTAGTCTCATCTAAACAGTGCATGCATGCATTGTATCCCTTGTCTGTCTGTCTTGAAAGGTTGCTAAGAGCAGGCCAATCATTGATGGTTACAAACAGCAACGCTCGTACGTCAAATTCCTGTTGTTTGTGCTCATACCACACATGTACACCTTTTATATCCCGCAAATTTAAAAGTTCTTCAACTAATGGCCTTAGGTACACATCAATGTCGTTGTCGGGTTGCTTAGGTCCTTGGATGAGCAATGTCATCATAATGAACTTCCGCTTCATGCACAACCAAGGAGGAAGGTTATAGATACATAGAGTCACAGGCCAGGTGCTATGATTGTTGTTGTGCTCCCCAAAAGCATTAATGCCATATGCACTTATACCAAACCATAAGTTCCTTGCGTCATCTGCAAACTCCGGCCACTTTCTCTTGATTTTTCTCCACTGCGACCCACCAGCGGGTACTCTCAACATCCCGTCTTTCTTACGGTCTTCTCTGTGCCATCGCAACAACTTGGCATACTCTTTGTTTCTGAACAAACGTTTCAACCATGGTATTATAGTACCACATCACCTTGGCAGGAACCCTCTTCCTGGGGCGCTCGCCCTCAACATCACCAGGGTCATCTCGTCTGATCTTATACTGCAATGCACCGCATATTGGGAATGCATTCAAATTCTCCTACCCCTCATTGCAGTAGAGGATGCAGTCATTAGGGCATGCATGTATCTTCTGCACCTCTAATCCTAGAGGGCAGATAACCTTCTTTGCTTCGTACGTATTGTCAGACAATTTTTATCCTTTGGAAGCTTCTTCTTCATTATTTTCAGTAACTTCTCAAATCCCTTGTCAGATAAACCATTCTCTGCCTTCCATTGCAGCAATTCCAGTGTGGTACCAAGCTTTGTGTTGCCATCTTCACAATTTGGGTACAACCGTTTTTTGTGATCCTCTAACATGCGGTCGAACTTCAACTTCTCGTTTTCACTTTCGCATTCTCTCTGTGCATCAACAATGACCCGGCGGAGATGATCAGCGGGCACATCTGGTGCCTCTTGATCTTCAGCTTCCCACGTTGCAGTATACTGTATTAATTAAGGGAACACAGGATAGTTGTCATCACCCTCTTCTTCTTCATTGTCTTCCATCATAACCCCTCTTTCTCCGTGCTTTGTCCAACAATTATAGTGGGGCATGAAACCGGACTTAAGCAGGTGGAAGTGAAGGATTTTTGAGGAAGAGTAATCCTTCGTATTCTCACAGACAACACGTGGACAATACATAAAACCATTCAGACTGTTTGTCTTAGCCACATCGATAAAATTATGCAGGCCCGTAATGTACTCGAAAGTGCATCGGTCACCGTACTTCCATTGCTGGTTCATCTGCATTATATAATTAAGTATATCAAAAACCATTACAGAACATCATGAATAGAGAAATGACCAAATTAATACAAGTTCATCATCACAATTAAACCAAAGTGCAGTAGTGATCAAATGTTATTACTGAAAAAATAAATACATAAAGTTCATACATAGTTATCATAAAACAACATACAACCATCTAGAGCATCTAATTAAAACATACATTGAAACTAACATACAACTATGTAAAACATTAAAATGCAACAACAAATGGGGTCAAAATCGCAACTAAGGTAACAATTGATCCAACAACATAATGATACCAAGCCTCTTTATCAATGGCATATTTCGTAATCTTTCTAATCTTCAAGCGCATTGCATCCACCTGGATCTTGTGTAGATCGATGGCATAGGCAACATGCAACTCCAATTTCATCTTCTCTTCTTCAATTCTTTTCAATTTTTCTTTCAAACAATAATTTTTTCAACTAAATTTAACCTCTCGACAAGAGGGTCGGTTGGAATTTTCAGTTCACATACCTCCTAGATAAAAACACTTATGTCAAGTTGGTTAGCATAATTGTCATAAACACTAAATGAAATAAATAGTTATATAAGATAATATACCACATCCGAATCATAGACCGGACGAGAGCCGACGGGGCGGATATCAAAACCATGGCACTATATAATAGCGAACAATAATACAAGTAAGAAAATTATACGGGTAGCTATCCAAATCATACAAGTAAGAATTTTTTCTTATAAAAAAAGATAAGAACAAGAGGCTTACCACGGTGGTGCCGTGACGAGATCGGCGCGAGCGATCGACGGCGGTGAGGACGGGGACGGGGACGGGACGACACCCTACACATGTGCAAACTAAGAAGTTAATTTGAGCTCAAATTGTGCATCTAAATCAAATAAACTACCACATACACTCCTCACTAAAAACCACAAACCACTCTACTTCTAGAGCATAAAATGAGCTAAACTAGCAGTGAGAGATGAAACGATGAAGTTGCTAACCTTTTAAAACACTTTGATAGTTGGTGCACCGCCATATCTAGACAAATCTTGGGGGAAATGGAGTTTGGAGGTCGAGCTTGGAGGAAGAACAGAGGTGAAAAATGGATTGTGTGGCTCGGGCAAGAAGAAGGAGAAAGCACCTCATGTGCATTTCATCATGCTCTCATGCATTTCATCAAACACCTCGTGTGCATAGGAAGGGAGCACAAGGTAGCACACACCTTCCACCTTCTATGAGAAAAAAAAACAGAGGAGAGGGCGGGCAGGGGCGAGGGGTATATATAGGCAAATTTTTAGTCCCGGTTGGTGTCTTAAACCGGGACTGAAGACTGACCTTTAGTCCCGGTTCCAGACACCAACCGGGACTAAAGGGCACCGCGCCTGCCGCAACCCCTCTAGTCCCGGTTGGTGTCTAAAACCGGGACTAAAGGTCCCATACGAACCGGGACTGATGCCTGCCGAGCCCCAGCCGGCGTCCTAGGCTTCTAGCCGCTCGAACCGGAACTGATGCTCACATAGTTCCGGTTCGTAACGCGACCGGAACTATTGCTTCGATCCGGCTAGAACCAAAGCTCCGTTTTCTACTAGTGTGTTGTGACTGCGGGGATGTTGAGTATCGTGATTAGATTAAAAACATAGCATAAACTAGGAAATGTTCTGACTTGTCTTGTACTCCAAAAAAATCCTATACTCCTATATATATGTCCACGGGGCTCAAGCAATAAAATCAATTCCACCAATCTATGTATTCCTTTCTAAAAATTACTAGTATTCAGCTCAGCCTCGTATCCAAATTTTAACCTTATTTGAACTAAAAAACTGAGAGCTAGCGTCTTTTTCTTCACCTTTGAGCCTCCCCTTCATTTTCTTTCAATTTCGCCACTGCTTATGATGAACTCTTATAATAACATATCCTAATCTTTCTCAAAGAAAACCCAAACGTACGCTTACGGCACCCACGAGGAGGCCCTGAGAGAGTTTTTTTGTTTATATATAAAAATAATAATTGCTTAGATACCAAAGGACTAGGCAGCAGAAGCCACAGCTGGAAACGCGACGCCGGGCCCTGCATGCATGGCACTGTTCCGACGTAGTATATCAGGTGTAGAAAGAACGGCCGGCCGCCCGGCCGCTGCTTTCTGAAAACAAAAGACAGCCATGGAATCTTACTGCGACCAGCGGGGAAAAAAGTTTTACGGGCCAAAGCAAAGCCACAGCCGGGCGCCGGGAACGCCGATGCTGCTGCATGCATGCATGGCACTGTTTGCGCAGGCCAAGGGAGAAAGGTCAAAAGAGAAGAAGAAGAACAAGTGCCCTTGCCCCTGCCCCTGCCCCCGCACGGCACTCCCACCCAGTAGCACCAGCAGAGCGCCGGGCCAGGCCAGGGGTGGTGGAGTCTGACTGGCACCCTGACGCGGTGGTAGTACGTGGAATGACGGAGGCGGGCGTCCCCCCCGTCCAGGCCCCGGTCGACACGTGCCCGCCCGCAACAGACCCGGGGCAGTGCTCGCCGCTCGGTGCGCTCTGCCGCGCGCGTCGCTTCGCCGCTCGCCTCGCGCCCCGCGTTCGCCGTCCCGTCCGGTCCAAAGCGTGCTACAGTGGCCTGCCAGCCAGCCACCGGGTCGGTTCTAGTGGTTCATTCAAAGCGCTGCGTACGCGTGCTCCGGCCCGGTCCGCCCCAGGCGTGCCCGGCTTTTTTTGTTTTGTTTGTACCACGTTGCCAACAGGAGCATGCATCCATGCGTGCGTGCCACTGCTACGCTACGTGGTGACTGACCCCGGCAGAAGAGAGAGAGAGAGCGCGCGCGCCAGCGATGCCAGCCAGGCCATGCTCAGTACTATTTGCCAGATGGCAGCCAAAGTTTTCAAGTGTATTATTGCTCGCTAGTACCCCTCTATTATAAAGATTCATCACAAGTGTACAATCGCATCAAAAATTACATTAAGGTCTATGGACCACCGAACGACTACTACCGCCGCCAGAACAAGTCACTGGAGCGCGCTGTCCCCGCTCCCATCCCGAGCCGGCCTGACCTTGTCGGTGGCAACGGGGAATGCACGTGCCCTCAAGGACTAGCGCCCGAAGCCACAATCGTCTTTGTTGAACATTATATCAATCTGAAAAACCTGACACTGAATCTTGTTGTTGTGTACTCACGGCTAGAAACCATAACCTCGCCGCCCCGAGGAGCTGACATGAATCTACGTCCGAGCTCCATCTAATCCGTCCAGACGGATAAACATGAGGAGGATCGGAGCCCGAAAGGCTGACTCGAAGAAGAAGCGCCGCCATCTGTCCGAGCGCTGCCCTTGCAACGACTGAAACCCTACCCGTCTACTAGTCAGAGCCGGGGCACAAAGGATTTTCCTCCCGGCCGTCAAAGCGACACTCAGAGGGGAGGCGAATCCACGGGCTTGCCCGCAAGGATTGAGCGGAGGAAAGCTTTGCCCTAGTGGCCTTGTGAGAGGGGAAAGAAAGGCATGCATAGTCCACTTAACATCTAGGATTCCAAATTTGTCTCATGAGAGGTTCGATATAAAATTTATTTTTCAACTATGTGTATTTGGTGTTGTAGATCTTTGCACATTTTTCTATAGTCATCCAAACTTGATCAAATTTGACTTGGGACAAACCTAGAACTACAATTATTTTAGGGAGTAGAAGCACACCGAGAGAAATCACGCCTTAATGTCATGCATTGTCAAATTTGAGGTTCGGTGGGCTAACATTCAATCACAACTTCCTAACTATCACTAGTAGAAAACG
>NC_057814.1:76560419-76564355 GCF_018294505.1 Triticum aestivum | reverse complement strand
CTCGGTTGTGTTACGAACCGGGACTAAAGGCCCTCCACGTGGCCGCTGTCTGGAGCTCGACCTTTAGTGCCGGTGGGTAACATCAACCGGGACTAAAGGAATTTTTTTGGAAAAAAATAGTTTTTTTTCTCGATTTTCAAAATTTAGAATTATTTGTATTTAATCTCTAATCATCCCTCATCACTGCTCAATTTTTATCTAATCTCTAATTACCCCTAATCGTCTAACTTCCCGGCCGGTCACCCATCCTCTCACTACTCCAGCTTGAGCATGCTTAACTTTCGAGTTCTATTCCCCCTTGTTTCCAAGTCTGCACTTGTTGGTTTCCTGACAATAGTAAGCTGTCAATCCTATTAACCCTTACGAGTTGAAGTTGAGCATGAAGTCACACGTTACACCATTTGAGTTTGAAACTATTATTCTTAAAACCAATAATAGTTTAGTCACACTAATATTTCTTGAATAAGTAGTTTGACCATAGTCTGACCACAATTTAACCAGATTTGACCAAAATTCAAAAAACTGAAATAATTATTTAGTAACACTAATATTCTTGAATAATTATTTAGTAACATATATTTCTTGAATAAGTAGTTTGACCATATTTTCACCATAGTTTGACCAGATTTGACCAAAATTCAAACAAACTGAAATTTGAGCATAACTTTTTTCCTTTTAGAATTTGAGGATTCTAAAAAATTGCAAAATGGCCTACGACCGTCAAAATCGGATGCGGATTTTCGTGCTGAACATTTTGATATATTATACATTTTTTCCGACATCGTATGCAAAAGATATAGTCGTTTTACTTTTTCATCACACTTTTTTGCAAAACATGTCCAAATTTATGTTTTTTAATTTTCCTAAGTAGTAGATGTAGTAACATAACTACATCTCAAAGAATTTTAATTTTTGAAGTTTTTATCATTTTCTTTTGTTTTTTTCAAAACTAAAATGGCGATACATGGGGGGGGGGGTAGAGTTTGAACCCATTTAGCCCTGGTTCGTGTCTCAAACCAGGACTAAAGGTCTAATCTTTAGTCCCGGTTTGAGATACGAACCGGGACTAAAGGCCATCGCACCCTTTAGTCCCGGTTCGTGTCTCAAACTGGGACTAATGCTTTTCCGACGCCATAGGCGCTCGAACCGGGAGTAATGCTCACATTAGTTCCGGTTCGTAATGCAACCGGGACTAATGTGTACATTGAGAGTGGACAAATGCCCTATTTTCTACTAGTGTATCCAGGGGCATATTTGGTGCGGATGATGTTGCTATCTACTCCCTCCATTCGTATTTGTCAGGTTAGAGAGTCAAAAGTCTTAAACCAAGACTCAGAGAGAGGAACAACTCATTTATCAGGGCGTTTTCCTCCATAACCAACCGATTCATGCAGGCGACCCACCATTTATATCTCCGGCGCTAGTTAATTCTGATCCATGCACCACTTCCCTAATTAATTTTATTGTATATGGTCTAATAAACCAAGACATGGCGGGATGACACGATGGCCTAATAAACCCGGGCGAACGGAGTATATGTTGAATGCATGGCTAAAAAATCAGACAAACTCTAGTTCAAAGGCACGTGTCAAGATGAGAAACTGATACAGAGGGAGTACTAGAATGACAAAAATCACCCCTCCCCCTGTGCTCGGAAGTTTCCATCTAGATCTGCCCATTATAGGAGCTTTGTTTGTATGATGTGGCCTCCCCCTAGGAACGTGTTGAATTCATGCTTGATAACCCACAAGTATAGGGGGTCAATCGTAGCCCTTTCGATAAGTAAGAGTGTCGAACGCAACGAGGATCAGAAGAAAATGATAAGCGGTTTTTAGCAAGGTATTTTCTGCAGGCACTGAAATTATCGGTAACAGATAGTTTAGTAGCAAGGTAATTTGTCACGAGCAACAAGTATTAACGGTAGCAAAGGTGCAACAAGGTAGCCCAATCCTTTTTATAGCAAAAGACATGCCGGAACGGTCTTTTACTGTAAGCAAAACGTTCTCGAGGACACATTGGAATTCATCTAGTCGCTTTCATCATGTTTATTTGATTCGCGTTCGGTACTTTGATAATTTGATATGTGGGTGGACCGGTGCTTGGGTGCTGCTCTTACTTGAACAAGCCTCCCACTTATGATTACCCCCTCTCGCAAGCATCCACAACTACGAAAAAGAATTAAGATAAATCTAACCATAGCATGAAACATATGGATCCAACTAAGTCCCTCATGGAATAACACATAAACTAGGGTTTAAGCTTCCGTCACCCTAGCAACCCATCATCTAATTACTACTCCACAATGCCTTCCCTTAGGCCTAAGTATGGAGAAGTGTCATGTAGTTGACGTTCACATAACACAACTAAGGGAATCACAACATACATATCATCAAAATATCGAACGAATACTAAATTCACATGATTACTTATAACAAGACTTCTCCCGTGTCCCCAAGAACAAAAGTAACTAATCAAAAATTATGTTCATGTTCAAGATCAAAGGGGTATTGAATAAAATCATGGACCTGAACATATAATCTTCCACCAGATAAACCAACTAGCATCAACTACAAGATGTAACCAACACTACTAGCAACCCACAGGTACCAATCTGAGGTTTCGAGACAAATATTGAATATAAGAGATGAAACTAGGGTTTGAGATGAGAAGGTGCTAGTGAAGATGTTGATGAAGATTGGTCCTCCCACATTGAGAGGATCGTTGGTGATGAAGGTGGTTCGATTTCCCCCTTCCGGAGGGAAGTATCCCCCGCGGAATCGCTCCGCCGGAGAGCAAAAGTGCTTATGCCCAGGTCCCTCCTTGAGATGGCGGTGCTTCATCCCGAAAGTTATCCCCTTATTTTTTACTAGGTCAAAATCGTTCATATAGCAGAAGATGGGGGCCGGGGACCTGCCAGTGGCCCCACAAGGTACCTAGGTGCCCCCAGCTGCCTTGTGGGCAGCTGGTGGGTCCCCTTTTGTACTTCTTAGCCCCAGTATTTTTTATATATTCCATAAAAATTATCTATGAAATTTCAGCTCATTTGGAGTTGTGTAGAATAGGTGTCTCTGATGTAGCTTTTTCAGGTCCAGAATTCCAGCTGGCGGCAATCTTCCTCTTCATGTAAATCTTGCAAATTAAGAGAGAAAAGGCATTAGAATTGCACCAGAAAGTATTATAATGACTAAAAACATTGTAAATAATTGTAGGAAAACATGATGCAAAATGGATGCCGAGGGAGTCCTGGACTAAGGGGTCCTCGGACTGTCGGCCTATCTCTTATGGGCCGAACAGGTGGGCTGCTCTGCGAGTACTATAAGGCCGAGCTATAGCGTGACTCCGGGTCCGGACAAGAAACACTCGGAGCCTGGGTGTGTCCTCCAAGTCAAGATGGAAGAATCGACATCACTACAAAAAAAGACGCATCCGTGACATTTTGGGCCGAATGAATTTTTTTCTGTCATGCTTATGACACTTCTATGACGATAATTGTGAGAAAACCCGGTATCATCATAGATGTGGTGGGCTCCTACTTCTATGACAAAAAATCATGATAGAAAATGGGCTTTTCGTCCTGGGCAGGCCGGAGACGCAGCTGCATGACATTCTTTGGGCCGTCCATGACGGAAAAAACCATGGTAGAAGTGAGGGCGAGGAAAATATCAGGGAGTTCCCGCTTACGGTGGGTGGTCGGGGGCCGAGCAATGCGTGTTTCTCCCGTACACGTGTGCGCGTGGGTGCGAGGCGTTGGGCTTTAACAGAACCCAAGCGAGCCGTTCGCCTACTGAACCCGAGCGATTGCACTGTAGGCTACGCGTTAGTGAACCCGAGCGATCGATCGATCTGGCTGTTAACTGAACGTGATCGAGTGATTCCTTCGCTACTGCTGCTAACTGAAGCCGATCGAACCTGCTGCCTCTTGATGAACAATGAGCG
>NC_057814.1:76556853-76560045 GCF_018294505.1 Triticum aestivum | reverse complement strand
TCGGTCGAGCCGGTTGGGGGTGGATGAACAGGACCCCGTGGAGGGCTAGATGAATAGGATGACCCCATGGAGGGATGGTTGAAAAGTAGCCGGTGGAGGGCTGGATGAAAAGTAGCCCGTGGAGGGGTGGTTGAACAGGACCCCGTGGAGAGGGCTGGTTGAACAGTAGCCGGTGGAGGAGCGGTGGAGGCTGGATGAACAGGAGCCCGTGGATGAACAGTCGCAGGTGGAGGCTGGAGGAGATTGACGGTGGATGAACAGTAGCCCGTGGAGGCTGGAGGAGGTCGACGGTGGAGATGAACAGTAGCCCGTGGAGGCTGGAGGAGGTCGACGGTGGAGATGAACAGTAGCCCATAATGGGACGCCAGACCCCTCCCAATGAACAGGATCCCCGTTTCGACCGTAGCGCTCCAACACAAATCCGTTTCCTTCGTTTTGCGGTACGCCACACCCCTCCCGATCAACATGACCCTGTTTCGACCGTAGGAGGTCCAGGAGAAGTCTGTTTCCTCTGTTTTGTGGTACGCCAGACCCCTCCCGATGAACAGGATCCCGTTTTGACCGTGGCCGGTCGAACTGAAGGCCGTTATCTTCGTTCTGTGTTACGCCAGGCCTCGTTTCGATCGATTGTTCCGTCCAAGCCGATTGCCTCCCGATGAACACGATGACGCGGTTTCTCTATTCTGACCCAGCCGGTTCTCTGCCGATGAACAGGACGCCGTCGCTGCCTCTCCATGTACACGAGCCCTGGATGTACGTATGCGCGAGTAGGCGTTCGAGACCCCGCACGTATGTACGTACGTGGCCGTATTTACTTTCTTGCACCCTGGCTGTACGTATGTGTACACGATATTAACGGGACTGCATGACATGCTACGTGCGCGCCTCTACTACGACACGTGCGCGCCTATACTACGACACGTGCCCTTCCTTACTCGGCCACGGTTCATTGCTGCAGCCTGCAGACAGTTCGATCGTATGTACGTACACGTTCGCGACCAGAATGACAACGCGACGTACGTTTCTACCAGGCGGGTCCCGACTGTCAGGGAGGACAAGGAGGCACTTCCTTGCATGCGAAGATGTAGCTGGTGGTTCCCAGCAGTCAGGGGGAAATGTTTTTTTCGTGAAATACGGTGGCCCGTCCGGTGGGTCCCAGCTGTCAGGTGGAGGAATCATTATTTTCCGCGTAATAAGGAGGCACTTCCTTGCTGCGGCCGTGGACCCAGCTGTCAGCCTCTTCACGTATAGTACTTTTCCGATGGAAGTCGTTCCTTGACCACATTGACCACGCCGTGCCGAGAGCACCAAGGCGGTGGACGACGGCGAGGCCTAGGAAGGGGACGACGCGGAGCCGGGGAAGACGCGACAGTGGATGCCCATGCGGAGAGGGGTAGGAGGGTTCACTGGTTCGGCTGCGGTGTGAGGCTGCCGTCGCCGCAGAATAACAGGGGGTGTGGATGAGTAGAGGGATGGCCTGGCCAGCGGTGGGAGTAGTAGGGGGCGGTGAGGCCTCCACGGCAGCACAGCCGGCCACGAGAGGCAGGAGCACGCGGCACGACCGGCGCTGGTTTGGGCGGCTGGAGCAAGAAGACCAGAGGTTGAAGAAGCACTACGGCCGTTGGATGGACATCGTACGGTCACTGGAGCTAGAATTGTTCATATTGACTAAGTTGACAAAGCCCTCCGTCCTCGTCAACTTAGTAGGCCCACAAGTCAGCCTCCCACTATGGTGGGTCCCAGCTAGCAGGGGGAGTATTCATGTTTTTGTGCGTAATAAGGAGGCACTTCCTTGCGTGCGAAGGTATAGACCGAGCTGACAGCAGGGGAAACGTTTTCTTCGTGAAATAAAGAGGCCCTTTCGGTGGGTCCTAGCTGTCAGGTGGAGGAATCATTATTTTGCGCGTAATAAGGAGGCATTTTCTTGCATGTGGTCGTGGACCCACCTGTCAGCCTCTCCACGTACAGTCCACTTTTGTTGGATGTCGTTCGTTGACCACATTGACCATGCCGCGCCGAGAGCACCAGGGCGGTAGACGACGGGAGGCCTAGGAAGGGAACGACACGGAGCCAGGGAAGACTCGACAGTTGTTTCCCACGCGGAGGGGAGTACGAGGGTTTACTAGTTCGTATGCCGTCGCCGGAGAATAACGGAAGGTGTGGGTGAGTAGAGGGATGGCTAGGCCGGCGATGGGAGTATGGTGGGGCGGTGAGGCCTGCTCGGCAGCACAGCCGACCGCGGGAGGAGGGAGCATGAAGTCCCTCCAGCGCTTGTTTGAGCGGCTGGAGCAGGAAGAGCAGAGATTGGAGAAGCACGTCGGCCGTTGGAAGGACATCCAACAGTCACTGCTCTCGTGTGTTTACTAAGTTGACATGGCGTTGCATGTGTGTCAACCTTTTTTTTAGGAAAGCGTATGCGTCAACCTATAGTAGGCGCACAAGTCAGCCTCAAATGTGTGGAAAACAGCATACAACCCATCTTGCATTATTTCTAATAATTTACATCCCATTCGCTAATTCTTAAGGAATTTTTTGGAGCCCATCTTCTTTTTGTTAGCATTACAGTCCATATTGTGTCCACAGTTAAAAATTATACAAAATTTTGCATATTTCGGTGCGGTCAACTGTTCTTAATCCTGACATTTCGAGTCACATTCAAACTAATTGGAAAAATAAATTCATATCAATATAAAATCCAAATAATTGTCCAAGCATAAAAATCAATGGAATTTAAAATCTCAAAATGAAAAAAAGAAACTTGAAACTAATTGCCTGTTTGATTTGTTTTAAAAATGTACAACCCATTTCTCATTAGTGATAGCCCATTTTTGTTGGGGATCGTAGCAGAAATTAAAAATTTTCTACGCATCACCAAGATCAATCTATGGAGTCATCTAGCAACGAGAGAGAGGAGTGCATCTACATACCCTTGTAGATCGCGAGCGGAAGCGTTCAAGTGAACGGGGTTGATGGAGTCGTACTCGTCGTGATCCAAAGCACCGATGACCGAGCGCCGAACGGACGGCACCTCCGCGTTCAACACACGTACGGTTGGGGAAGACGTCTCCTCCTTCTTGATCCACCAAGGGGGAAGGAGAGGTTGATGGAGATCCAGCAGCACGACGGCGTGGTGGTGGAAGTAGCGGGGATCTCGGCAGGGCTTCGCCAAGCTCAGCGAGAGGGAGAGGTGTC
>NC_057814.1:76540685-76556607 GCF_018294505.1 Triticum aestivum | reverse complement strand
CGGCGGCCAAGGGGGTGGCTTGCCCCCCAAGCCAAGTGGGGCGCCCCCCCACCCCTAGGGTTTCCAACCCTAGGCGCAGGGGAGGCCCAAGGGGGGCACACCAGCCCACCAGGGGCTGGTTCCATTCCCCACTTCAGCCCATGGGGCCCTCCGGGATAGGTGGCCCCACCCGGTGGACCCCCGGGACCCTTCCGGTGGTCCCGGTGCAATACCGGTGACCCCCGAAACTTTCCCGGTGGCCGAAACTGGACTTCCTATATACAATTCTTCACCTCCGGACCATTCCGGAACTCCTAGTGACATCCGGGATCTCATCCGGGACTCCGAACAACTTTTGGGTTACCGCATACTAGTATCTCTACAACCCTAGCATCACCGAACCTTAAGTGTGTAGACCCTACGGGTTCGGGAGACATGCATACATGACCGAGACGACTCTCCGGTCAATAACCAACAGCGGGATCTGGATACCCATGTTGGCTCCCACATGTTCCATGATGATCTCATCGGATGAACCACGATGTCGAGGATTCAATCAATCCCATATACAATTCCCTTTGTCAATCGGTACGTTACTTGCCCGAGATTCGATCGTCGGTATCCCAATACCTTGTTCAATCTCGTTACCGGCAAGTCACTTTACTCGTACCGTAATGCATGATCCCGTGACCAAACACTTGGTCACATTGAGCTCATTATGATGATGCATTACGGAGTGGGCCCAGAGATACCTCTCCGTCATACGGAGTGACAAATCCCAGTCTCGATTCGTGCCAACCCAACAGACACTTTCGGAGATACCCGTAGTGCACCTTTATAGCCACCCAGTTACGTTGTGACGTTTGGCACACCCAAAGCACTCCTACGGTATCCGGGAGTTTCACAATCTCATGGTCTAAGGAAATGATACTTGACATTTGGAAAAGCTCTAGCAAACGAACTACACGATCTTGTGCTATGCTTAGGATTGGGTCTTGTCCATCACATCATTCTCCTAATGATGTGATCCCATTATCAATGACATCCAATGTCCATAGTCAGGAAACAATGACTATCTGTTGATCAACGAGCTAGTCAACTAGAGGCTCACTAGGGACATGTTGTGGTCTATGTATTCACACATGTATTACGATTTCCGGATAACACAATTATAGCATGAACAATAGACAATTATCATGAACAAGGAAATATAATAATAACCATTTTATTATTGCCTCTAGGGCATATTTCCAACAGTCTCCCACTTGCACTAGAGTCAATAATCTAGTTACATTGTGATGAATCGTACACCCATAGAGTTCTGGTGTTGATCATGTTTTGCTCTAGGGAGAGGTTTAGTCAACGGATCTGCTACATTCAGGTCCGTATGTACTTTACAAATATCTATGTCTCCATTCTGAACATTTTCATGAATGGAGTTGAAGCGACGCTTGATATGCCTGGTCTTCCTGTGAAACCTGGGCTCCTTGGCAAGGGCAATAGCTCCACTATTGTCACAGAAGAGAGTCATCGGGCCCGACGCATTGGGAATAACTCCTAGGTCGGTAATGAACTCCTTCACATAGATTGCTTCTTGTGCTGCCTCTGAGGGCGCCATGTATTCTGCTTCACATGTAGATCCCGCCACAACGCTTTGCTTGCAACTGCACCAGCTTACTGCCCCACCATTCAAAATATACACGTATCCGGTTTGTGACTTAGAGTCATCCGGATCTGTGTCGAAGCTAGCATCGACGTAACCCTTTACGACGAGCTCTTCGTCACCTCCATAAACGAGAAACATATCCTTAGTCCTCTTCAGGTACTTCAGGATATTCTTGACCGCTGTCCAGTGTTCCATGCCGGGATTACTTTGGTACCTTCCTACCAAACTTACGGCAAAGTTTACATCAGGTCTGGTACACAGCATGGCATACATAATAGACCCTATGGCCGAGGCATAGGGGACGACACTCATCTTTTCTCTATCTTCTGCCGTGGTCGGGCATTGAGCCATGCTCAATTGCACACCTTGCAATACAGGCAAGAACCCCTTCTTGGACTGATCCATATTGAACTTCTTCAATATCTTGTCAAGGTACGTACTTTGTGAAAGACCAATGAGGCGTCTTGATCTATCTCTATAGATCTTGATGCCTAATATATAAGGAGCTTCTCCAAGGTCCTTCATTGAAAAACACTTGTTCAAGTAGGCCTTTATGCTTCCTAAGAATTCTATGTCATTTCCCATCAACAGTATGTCATCCACATATAATATGAGAAATGCTACAGAGCTCCCACTCACTTTCTTGTAAACACAGGCTTCTCCATAAGTCTGTGTAAACCCAAACGCTTTGATCATCTCATCAAATCGAATGTTCCAACTCCGAGATGCTTGCACCAGCCCATAGATGGAGCGCTGGAGCTTGCATACCTTGTTAGCATTCTTAGGATCGACAAAACCTTCCGGCTGCATCTTATACAATTATTCCTTAAGAAAGCCGTTAAGGAATGCCGTTTTGACGTCCATTTGCCATATCTCATAATCATAGAATGCGGCAATTACTAACATGATTCGGACGGACTTCAGCTTCGCTACGGGTGAGAAGGTCTCATCGTAGTCAACTCCTTGAACTTGTCGATAACCCTTAGCGACAAGTCGAGCTTTATAGATGGTAACATTTCCATCCGCGTCCGTCTTCTTCTTAAAGATCCATTTATTTTCTATCGCTCGCCGATCATCGGGCAAGTCTGTCAAAGTCCATACTTTGTTTTCATACATGGATCCTATCTCAGATTGCATGGCTTCAAGCCATTTGTTGGAATCTGGGCCCACCATTGCTTCTTCATAGTTCGAAGGTTCACCATTGTCTAACAACATGATTTCCAGGACAGGGTTGCCGTACCACTCTGGCGCGGAACATGTCCTTGTGGACCTACGAAGTTCAGTAGTAACTTGATCCGAAGTACCTTGATCATCATCATTAGCTTCCTCTCTAGTCAGTGCAGGCACCACAGGAACATCTTCCTGAGCTGCGCTACTTTCTGGTTCAGGAGGTAGTACTTCATCAAGTTCCACTTTCCTCCCATTTACTTCTTTCAAGAGAAACTCTTTCTCCAAAAAGGACCCGTTCTTGGCAACAAAGATCTTGCCTTCGGATCTGAGGTAGAAGGTATACCCAATGGTTTCCTTAGGGTATCCTATGAAGACGCATTTTTCCGACTTGGGTTCGAGCTTTTTAGGTTGAAGTTTCTTGACATAAGCATCGCATCCCCAAACTTTTAGAAACGACAGCTTAGGTTTCTTCCCAAACCATAATTCATACGGTGTCGTCTCAACGGATTTCGACGGAGCCCTATTTAAAGTGAATGCGGCAGTCTCTAAAGCATAGCCCCAAAATGAGAGCGGTAGATCAGTAAGAGACATCATAGATCGCACCATATCCAATAGAGTGCGATTACGACGTTCGGACACACCATTTCGCTGAGGTGTTCCAGGCGGCGTGAGTTGTGAAACTATTCCACATTTCCTTAAGTGTGTGCCAAATTCGTGACTCAAATATTCCCCTCCACGATCTGATCGTAAGAACTTTATTTTCTGTCACGTTGATTCTCAACCTCACTCTGAAATTCCTTGAACTTTTCAAAGGTCTCAGACTTGTGTTTCATTAGGTAGACGTACCCATATCTACTCAAGTCATCAGTGAGAGTGAGAACATAACGATAGCCACCGCGAGCCTCAACACTCATTGGACCGCACACATCAGTATGTATGATTTCCAACAAGTTGGTTGCTCGCTCCATTGTTCCGGAGAACGGAGTCTTGGTCATCTTACCCATGAGGCATGGTTCGCACGTGTCAAATGATTTGTAATCAAGAGACTCTAAAAGTCCATCAGCATGGAGCTTCTTCATGCGCTTGACACCAATGTGACCAAGACGGCAGTGCCACAAGTATGTGGGACAATCATTATCAACCTTACATCTTTTGGTATTCACACTATGAATATGTGTAACACTACGTTCGAGATTCATTAAGAATAAACCATTAACCAGCGGGGCATGACCATAAAACATATCTCTCATATAAATAGAACAACCATTATTCTCGGATTTAAATGAGTAGCCATCTCGCATTAAACGAGATCCAGATACAATGTTCATGCTCAAAGCTGGCACTAAATAACAATTATTGAGGTTTAAAACTAATCCCGTAGGTAAATGTAGAGGTAGCGTGCCGACGACGATCACATCGACCTTGGAACCATTCCCGACGCGCATCGTCACCTCGTCCTTCGCCAGTCTCCGCTTATTCCGCAGCTCCTGTTTCGAGTTACAAATATGAGCAACCGCACCGGTATCAAATACCCAGGAGCTACTACGAGTACTGGTAAGGTACACATCAATTACATGTATATCACATATACCTTTGGTGTTGCCGGCCTTCTTGTCCGCTAAGTATTTGGGGCAGTTCCGCTTCCAGTGACCACTTCCCTTGCAATAAAAGCACTCGGTCTCAGGCTTCTGTCCATTCTTTGGCTTCTTCCCGGCAACTGGCTTACCGGGCGTGGCAACTCCCTTGTCGTCCTTCTTGAAGTTCTTCTTACCCTTGCCTTTCTTGAACTTAGTGGTTTTATTCACTATCAACACTTGATGTTCCTTTTTGATCTCCACCTCCGCTGATTTCAGCATTGAATATACCTCAGGAATGGTCTTTTCCATCCCCTGCATATTGAAGTTCATCACAAAGCTCTTGTAGCTCAGTGGAAGCGGCTGAAGGATTCTGTCAATGACCACATCATCCGGGAGATTAACTCCCAGCTGAGTCAAGCGGTTGTGTAACCCAGACATTTTGAGTATGTGCTCACTGACAGAACTATTTTCCTCCCTCTTACAACTGAAGAACTTGTCTGAGACTTCATATCTCTCGACCTGGGCATGAGCTTGGAAAACCATTTTCAGCTCTTCGAACATCTCATATGCTCCGTGTTGCTCAAAACGGTTTTGGAGCCCCGGTTCTAAGCTGTAAAGCATGCCGCACTGAACGAGGGAGTAATCATCAGCACGCTGCTGCCAAGCGTTCATAACGTCTTGGTTCTCTGGGATGGGCGCGTCACCTAGCGGTGCTTCTAGGACATAATCTTTATTGGCAGCTATGAGGATGATCCTCAGGTTCCGAACCCAGTCCGTATAGTTGCTGCCATCATCTTTCAGCTTGGTTTTCTCTAGGAACGCATTGAAGTTGAGGGCAACATTAGCGTGGGCCATTTGATCTACAAGACATATTGTAAAGATTTTAGACTAAGTTCATGATAATTAAGTTCATCTAATCAAATTATTCAATGAACTCCCACTCAGATAGACATCCCTCTAGTCATCTAAGTGAAACATGATCCGAGTCAACTAGGCCGTGTCCGATCATCACGTGAGACGGACTAGTCAACATCGGTGAACATCTTCATGTTGATCGTATCTTCTATATGACTCATGCTCGACCTTTCGGTCTTCCGTGTTCCGAGGCCATGTCTGTACATGCTAGGCTCGTCAAGTCAACCTAAGTGTATTGCGTGTGTAAATCTGGCTTACACCCGTTGTATTCGAACGTTAGAATCTATCACACCCGATCATCACGTGGTGCTTCGAAACAACGAACCTTCGCAACGGTGCACAGTTAGGGGGAACACTTTCTTGAAATTATTGCGAGGGATCATCTTATTTAAGCTACCGTCGTTCTAAGCAAATAAGATGTAAAACATGATAAACATCACATGCAATCAAATAGTGACGTGATATGGCCAATATCATTTTGCTCCTTTTGATCTCCATCTTCGGGGCGCCATGATCATCTTCGTCACCGGCATGACACCATGATCTCCATCATCGTGTCTTCATGAAGTTGTCACGCCAATGATTACTTCTACTTCTATGGCTAACGTGTTTAGCAATAAAGTAAAGTAATTTACATGGCGTTATTCAATGACACGCAGGTCATACAAAAAATAAAGACAACTCCTATGGCTCCTGCCGGTTGTCATACTCATCGACATGCAAGTCGTGATTCCTATTACAAGAACATGATAAATCTCATACATCACATATATCATTCATCACATCCTTTTGGCCATATCACATCACACGGCATATGCTGCAAAAACAAGTTAGACGTCCTCTAATTGTTGATGCAAGTTTTTTACGTGGCTGCTATAGGTTTCTTAGCAAGAACGTTTCTTACCTACGCCAAAACCACAACGTGATATGCCAATTTCTATTTACCCTTCATAAGTACCCTTTTCGTCGAATCCGTTCCGACTAAAGTGGGAGAGACAGACACCCGCTAGCCACCTTTATGCAACTAGTGCATCGGTGGAACCTGTCTCACGTAAGCGTACGTGTAAGGTCGGTCCGGGCCGCTTCATCCCACGATGCCGCCGAAACAAGATAAGACTAGTAGTGGCAAGAAAATTGAAAACATCTACGCCCACAACAAGTTTGTGTTCTACTCGTGCATAGAAAATTCGCATAGACCTAGCTCATGATGCCACATTGGGGATCGTAGCAGAAATTAAAAAATTTCTACGCATCACCAAGATCAATCTATGGAGTCATCTAGCAACGAGAGAGAGGAGTGCATCTACATACCCTTGTAGATCGCGAGCGGAAGCGTTCAAGTGAACGGGGTTGATGGAGTCGTACTCGTCGTGATCCAAATCACCGATGACTGAGCGCCGAACGGACGGCACCTCCGCGTTCAACACACGTACGGTTGGGGAAGACGTCTCCTCCTTCTTGATCCTGCAAGGGGGAAGGAGAGGTTGATGGAGATCCAGCAGCACGACGGCGTGGTGGTGGAAGTAGCGGGGATCTCAGCAGGGCTTCGCCAAGCTCAGCGAGAGGGAGAGGTGTCACGGGAGGGAGAGGGAGGCGCCAGGGGCTTCGGTGCGGCTCCCCTCCCTCCCCCCTCTTTATATAGGGCCCCTGGGGGGGGGGCCGGCCCTAGGAGATGCAATCTCCAAGGGGGGCGGCGGCCAAGGGGGTGGCTTGCCCCCAAAGCCAAGTGGGGCGCCCCCCCACCACTAGGGTTTCCAACCCTAGGCGCAGGGGAGGCCCAAGGGGGGCGCACCAGCCCACCAGGGGCTGGTTCCATTCCCCACTTCAGCCCATGGGGCCCTTCGGGATAGGTGGCCCCACCCGGTGGACCCCCGGGACCCTTCTGGTGGTCCCGGTACAATACCGGTGACCCCCGTAACTTTCCCGGTGGCCGAAACTGGACTTCCTATATACAATTCTTCACCTCCGGACCATTTCGGAACTCCTCGTGACGTCCGGGATCTCATCCGGGACTCTGAACAACTTTCTGGTTACCGCATACTAGTATCTCTACAACCCTAGCGTCACCGAACCTTAAGTGTGTAGACCCTACGGGTTCGGGAGACATGCAGACATGACCGAGACGACTCTCCGGTCAATAACCAACAGCGGGATCTGGATACCCATGTTGGCTCCCACATGTTCCACGATGATCTCATCGGATGAACCACGATGTCGAGGATTCAATCAATCCCGTATACAATTCCCTTTGTCAATCGGTACGTTACTTGCCCGAGATTCGATCGTCGGTATCCCAATACCTTGTTCAATCTTGTTACCGGCAAGTCACTTTACTCGTACCGTAATGCATGATCCCATGACCAAACACTTGGTCACATTGAGCTCATTATGATGATGCATTACCGAGTGGGCCCAGAGATACCTCTCCATCATACGGAGTGACAAATCCCAGTCTCGATTCGTGCCAACCCAACAGACACTTTCGGAGATACCCGTAGTGCACCTTTATAGCCACCTAGTTACGTTGTGACGTTTGGCACACCAAAGCACTCCTACGGTATCTGGGAGTTGCACAATCTCATGGTCTAAGGAAATGATACTTGACATTTGGAAAAGCTCTAGCAAACGAACTACACGATCTTGGGCTATGCTTAGGATTGGGTCTTGTCCATCACATCATTCTCCTAATGATGTGATCCCGTTATCAATGACATCCAATGTCCATAGTCAGGAAACCATGACTATCTGTTGATCAACGAGCTAGTCAACTAGAGGCTCACTAGGGACATGTTGTGGTCTATGTATTCACACATGTATTACGATTTCCGGATAACACAATTATAGCATGAACAATAGACAATTATCATGAACAAGGAAATATAATAATAACCATTTTATTATTGCCTCTAGGTCATATTTCCAACAATTTTCTCGTCTTGAAAGATTTGCAGCCCAGCAGGGCTGACAAAGCAAGTACGCCTCGGTTGGGTATTATGCAAAATAACAAAAAAACTGGGCTAGCCATTTTCAGAAGAAAAAAACTACTGGGCTGGTCTTGTGGTAAACATAAAAGAAAAGACTGGCTAGATAGGCCAGAGTGCCGCGCACAGCCCAGTTGACACCCTGCTTCTGTTTGAAAAACAAAGATAACTGGGCAAGCTACTTCCCTAAAAAAAACTGGGCAAGCTATTTGGTCCCTCGTGTCAGGCGCTCGTTGTGAAATTCTCTCGTTTATTGACTACATTGACAATGGCATGGGACCCAGATGTCAGAAATCCATTAGGAGGAACCATTTTGCTGGCTTGAAATAAGGAGGCACTTGCTTGCGTACTACCATGACCCTGGTGGGTCCCTGCTGTCATCCTCTCCACGTACAATCATCTCCTAATTGTGAACGTGTCAACTTAGTAGGCCCAAAAGTCAGCCTCTAAACCCGTGGCGGACAAATACAACCCATTTAAAAAAATAACAGCCCATTCCATACGTTCACACGGAAAGTTCAACATACAGAGCAAAGTAACAGGCCTGACCAGGTATAGAGTACTGAACTTCCACGTTGACAACCATGATAACCAAGTTAACTATCTACTCCCACTAATACTCTAGTGTACAAGTACTCACTTACTCCTAGCTAACTAGACGACGTCGGCCACCATTGATAATCCCCAAGTGCAGGGAATCATCGTAGCAATTCCCAAAGGTGGAAGTGATAAGTATGGAGTGTCGAACCCACAAGGAGCTAAAGGCAAGATCAATATTCTCTCAAGTCCTATCTGCTACTGATACGACTCTACGTACACCGAACGCTTGCTTCCAACTAGAAACGAGAAATAAAACTATGTTGTGGATATGAAGAGGACAACTTTGCATGGTATCGGAGAGCTAAAATATAAAAGTAGGTGCTGTTATCATAAAGTTAGAATATATTACTTAAGTATTATAAATAGCGAGTCTGGAATAATGATGGGTCGGGGTGTGGAATTATCCTAGGCAATTGTTAACAAGACCGGTAATCACTATTGCAATTTCATATGAGGGAGAGGCATAAGCTAACATACTTTATCTTCTTGGATCATATGCACTTATGATTGGAACTCTAGCAAGCATCCGCAACTACTAAAGATCATTAAGGTAAAACCCAACCATAGCATTAACATATCAAGTCCCCTTTATCCCATACGCAACAACCCCCTTACTCGGGTTTATGCTTCTGTCACTCAAGCAACCCACTATAAGCGAATCATGAACGTATTGCAACACCCTATAGCGGGAATCCCTCACGCTTGCGCGACACGGAGGGCACAATAGGACAGCACCAAAATAAAACATACAACTCATACCAATCTAGATCATCAATCAACCCAAAGACAAAGGATATCTACTCTAAACATCATAGGATGGCAACACATCATTGGATGATAAGATGTGGCATAAAGCACCATGTTCAAGTAGGGATTACAGCGGGATTCCGGAGAGTGGACCGAGTAAAAGAGATGAGGATGGTGATGTTGATGAAGACGATCACCGCGGCGATGATTCCCCTCCCGATGGCACTCCGGCGCCACCGAGAGAGAGGAGGAGAGGTTCTCCCCCTTTTGCTTCCTCCTTCATGGCCTCGCCCCTGGATGGGGAGAAGTTCTCCCTCTGGATCTTGGCCTTCATGGCGATGATGGCCCCTCCGGGATCCTTTCCCATGGCCTCCGATGATGATGGCTCCCTCCGGCAGGGTGCCAGAGAGAGCCTAGATTGATTTTTCGTGGCTACAGAGGCTTGCGGTGGCGGAACTTCCGATCTAGGTTATTTTCTGGAGGTTTGGGTATTTATAGGAGAGGTTGGCGTCAAGAACAAGTCATGGGGCCCACGGGAAGTCCACGAGGCACAGGGGTGCGCCCTAGGGGGGTGTGCGCGCCCTCCATCCTCGTGGGGCCCATGGGCCTCCCCTCCGATAACTCTTCGTTCCAGTATTTTTATATTTTCCAGAAAAATTCTCCTTTGATTTTCATCGCATTCTGAGAACTTTTATTTCTGCACAAAAACAACACCACGGTAGTTTTGCTGAAAACAACATCAGTCCGGGTTAGTTCTAATCAAATCATACCAAAATCATATAAAACTGTTGTAAACATGGCATGAATACTTCATAAATTATAGATACGTTGGAGACGTATCAGCATCCCCAAGCTTAATTCCAGCTCGTCTTCGAGTAGGTAAATGATAAAAGAAATAATTTATGAAGTGTGAATGCTAGCAAGTGCATAAGTTTGATCAATGATAGTTCCAATCACTTTTTCTAGCATCATTATATATCATAACAGTAGCTCAACTCATGAAACTTCTTATGATCAAGTAACAAGCTATTCACATGTTAAAGTATAGATCATAAACTTTCTTGAAAACCAAACCGTGCTCTTAGTCATCAAACAATTGCAATTCATCTTATTTTCGGGAAGGGTCTATGTAAGAGCTTTGATTCAGCAAACTCCACATACTCAACTATCATTTAATCTTTCACAATTGCTAACACTCATGTGATATTTATGGGTTCAAAGTTTTAATCGGACACAGAGAAAGATAGGGGCTTATAGTTTCGCCTCCCAAACTTTTACCTCAAGGGTAATGTCAACAATAATAATTTATGAAAACCTACATCCAAGTGGAGATATATATCCGGATCGCTCCAACACAAAGTGCTTGCCAAAGGAAAAAGTGTAAAAAGGAAAGGTGATGATCACCATGACTCTTGTATAAGGGTAGAAGATAAAGGTAAAAGATAGGCCCTTCGCAGAGGGAAGCAGAGGTTGTCATGCGCTTTTATGGTTGGATGCACAAAATCTTAATGCAAAACAATGTCACTTTGTATTGCCACTTGTGATAAGGACCTTTATTATGTAGTCCGTTGCTTTTATTTCTTCCCTATCACAAGTTCATATAAAGCTTATTTTCTTCGCACTAATAGATCATACATATTTAGAGAGCAATTTTTATTGCATGCACCTATGACAACTTACTTGAAGGATCTTACTCAATCCATAGGTAGGTATGGTGGACTCTCATGGCAAAACTGGTTTAAGGGATGTTTGGAAGCACAAGTAGTATTTCTACTTGGTGCAAAGAATTTGGCTAGCATGAGAGGGAAAGGCAAGCTCAACATGTTGGATGATCCAAGACAATATAACGTTTCGAATATAGTCAAACATAACCCATTAAGTTGTCTTCCTTGTCCAACATCAACCTTTTAGCATGTCATATTTTAATGAGTGCTCACAATTACAAAAGATGTCCAAGATAGTGTATTTATATGTGAAATCTCTCTTCCTTTAATATTCTTTCATGAATTGTTCAAGTGACCAATTCTGTGTTTGCTAACTTTCAATAAATTTACCACCTATACTTATTACGTGTGAAGTCATTACGCCCCATGGTATAAGCATATGAAACATATATAAATTCAGATTTATGATATTCAATTCATTCAACCATTTACTCACAGGATATATGTGAAGCACATGAGTAAATGACAAACTACTCTAAAAAGATATAAGTGAAGAACACTGAGTCGTCAAATAATTAACTAGCCATGGAAGGATTCTTTTTTACTCAAGATTTCAGATCCAATGATTTTACTCAAACATCATAGCGGCCTCTCGCCCTGGCGGTCTGAAGCACGACCTGAAGACGTTCCTCGGTGCCGGTCCGCAGGCCAACGTCGTGGACCATCTGGCACAGCCGTCTGATGCTCGCGCTCATCGCCTCCATGGGTCTAGCTTCTAGTCAACTGATCTTGCGATTGGAGTGATCACTCTTGCGCTTGGTTAGGGTGCGCAGGTGCATAGGATTTCGTAGATCGGACTGGCGGGGAGCCTTTATATGAGAAGTGCAGACTGCGTTGCATTCACGTGTGTGTTGTCCATCTACTCCTCGACCCTCTACTGCACCTGCCTTTGGCTGTATGACAGGTGGGTCAGCCACTTGTTGGGTCCACCTGTCATACACAAAGGTAGGTGCAGTAGGTCAATGAAGCTGCGTCCCTGTGGGACTAAGCTCCGGTGTCTTAACTGCACTTGCCTTTAGCTGTATGACAGGTGGGCCAGCCATCTGTTGGGCCCACTTGACATACACCCAAAGGCAGGTGCAGTAGGTCAATGAAGCTGCGTCCCCCTCCGTGCCGGTGCAGTATAGTCATCTCACCAGACCTTTAGTTGGGGCCAAATGAGAGAACTTTGATGTTTACTGGTTTATTGGTCCCCTTTGCATTTTGCGCCATGTTTTGACCTTTGATTTAACTAATAAAATGTTAATGCATGTAACAAAAAAGTTGTGCTAAGTAGTCTCAAGTCATTGGATGCATACGCACCCCACGTCTCGTATTAGGTGATTTCTTTTTTCATGGCAAAAAACAGGGAACGAGGTGGGTAGTTAATGCACCGCGCCTAAAAGTTTTGGGATTACTATTTGGTTTTCATAATGTGACTAATGCACCAGTATGGAGGGAGTACAATGGTAGTCTTTGATTGCAATTTTTTGTTGGTAGCTTACCAAGCTGAGCGCTCAGTGAGTGCAATAGTAGTCTGATTGATGAGACTTCAGATTTGAGCCATCTACCGGAAGGAATAAAACAATACACCATATTTATTTACAGAGGGAGTAGTATATTTTTTGTGACATGTATTACTAGATATTACTAGTCAAATACTAAATCCAGACGGACGTGGTAGTACTACTAAATCCAGACGGTGGTGATAGTACTAGTAGTAATACTACCAATGTAGTAGTACTGTACTACCCGTTGGTCATATTATTACGTGCTGCTCCTCACAGTGAAGTGACAAGACCCTGCGCTGGAGATGACACCTGAGTGTAGGCGCTGTGTTCGGCATACCAAAGTCAGCCTCACTGTCTGCAGTCACTATCATCATGGCCGCAGAGCTAGCCTGCTTACAACTAGCCGTGTTCGACATAATTTCCCGTGCATAGATGGCTATGCATTGCACGGAACACCAACATTGGGGGTGGACGACGCCGGCAGCGGCGATCGCGCCAGATTTTTCCATGGCCTTCTAGATGTGGTGGGGAGGAGATAAGGCTGATTGTGAGAGATAAGGAGTTGTTTGTATATAGGGAACAAGTGCGGGCATCTTTTTGCAAAACTGCAGAAGTTTGGTTTGTATGCGTCAGATCTAGATCCGACGGCTATTGGTGACAGATGGAAGGCACAACATCATCAGCAACTCAAGACCTCTTTGATTCACAGGATTTTGAAAACGCAGGAATAGGACAAGGCAATATTACAAGTTTCAAACTGATATTACAAATATTAGGAGTAATGCTGCACCTACGAATAGGGAATTACTAGGAAGTTTACATAAGAACTTTCGTTACATTAGGTGGATGCAGCATTATCGTACAAACTAAAATCCACCGCCCTGACAAGTCACTAATGGGCAAATAAATTTTCGACTCTCTGGCCACTTGATGTTTCAAAAACAAATTCAGCTTTTGCAGAGACTTTGTCATTTAGGCTTAGACGCTTGCGGTGAATAGCACGCCATTCATTGTTGAGCGAGAGAACGCCAAACCTCATTACCTTGAGCACACTTGCCTCCAGAACAAAGAACCTGGCCAATTAAATCTGAGATGTGCTTGCCTCGGTAGTCGATCAAATCAATTTCTGTAAGATGGAGATCAACGCATTCGATGAGAGTGTTATAGTGCATCACATTTTTCACTTTCGGTCTTTTTTTATCTGCACAAGAAGAGAACATATTAGAGCAGCTGGCTGTATAAGATTGCTGTGTCATCAAGAGGTACCAATATATTTAGCTCATACAATAGGGTTGCCTGGCTAGTGATATTGTTTCACTCTCTCTCTCTCTCTTTCCTCTCATTTACCTAGGAGCACGTGAAGAGCTTGGGCATTTGTTGCCTTCCACTATGTGGCCGATGCCATCTTTCTCAAAAGTATGCCACATAATACGCATCGATGTCAAATGAAAAGATTTTGGCACCGGTCTAGCGATGTTAGAGAGTTGGCACCGCTGTGCACACAGACCCACATGTATAAACAAATCAATCAAACCAACTATACCAGCCTCTCACTCTCCCAAACAAGTGTTTTTTATTGCCTGAGTCCTCTCCCTCTCCCACGCAAGTGTTTTTTCATTGCGTGAGTTAATTTGGCACCGGAGCAAAGTAGGTCATCCAGATTGGGGCACCAGGTGAGCAATGGAGGGGCATCGATGCCAAATGCATCACAAGTAAATTTGGCACGTGTTTGGGCCTACATAGTGGAGGGTCATTATAGCCCACTTTTGTACTACCTTGTATTTAGTGTAAAATTTTGACCATAGATTTACCTAAGCAATGCCAATGCATGTCACCAAAAATTATACCATTTGAAATTATGTTCAAATACGAATCCAACGATATAATTTTTAGTGACATGCATTAAATTTTTTTCAGTTAAATCTATGGTCAAATTTTGATACTACAGAATAGGAAGAGTAAACCAGGATGGAGGTAGTACTTGCTCTTAGGGTAACCATAGAGTTACTAGTCTAAGTTACTTGTCACTATGACTAGCCTAGGCTACTATAGTAATACAAAAAAAAAAGATGCAGGTGATCACGTGAGAAAAAAATACTAAAAACATTTCTTTCAGTGCAGTGCATAGATGCAGTTTTGAACACTACACTGGTCATCGTAATTTGGGAAAATTACGAAAAAATTGAGCTACGTTGTGATTACCGTTTACTAATAGGAAAGAAGTTTCACTTCGATGAGTAGCTTCTCCGTGTGCGGAAAGCATGTAAGGAATCCAACGACTTGATCTAGATTGGGGCCGATAGATTTTATTGCCAAGATCTTCACTGTGCGCATAGACTGGGTCAAGCTTGTGGGAATAATTTTCTGGATAACAGTCGTAAATACATCAAGAAGAAATTAAGAAATGTGAATTTCAAGAAGACGGAGAAGAAGATGAGTGTTGGACCTTCTAGACAAGATACAAGCACTCTCTCAAGGAAAGGCGCATTGTCAATGACCATAATGTGGAACAGCTGGAGTGATCTCTTCCCAATTAATGTCTTGTTTTTGCGGGGCCAGCAAGACACATAAATCCATTACAGATTCGTCGAGGCGATGTGGAGGCTAATGAACCCGTGGATCTGCTGAAGACGAAGGTACTCGAGCGCAGTACAGCTGCGGAGCAGGTGCTCCATAGCCTTCTTGGAGATGCCAATGTCGAAGAGGTCGAGCTGCTTGAGTTGAGGGAGAAGAAGGGCGGGCGCGACATTAATCTGGGGAAGATAGCAGGAGCTGAAGCTGGCGCAGCGCAGCATTGGCGTGAGGCAGAGCGTGGACGGTGGCAGAGAGAGACATCATCCAGCTTCAAAGCTGACCTCCTCGAGCTGATCTAGGGCGGGGGATAAGAACCACTCGTCGAACTTGGCTTGGACCTTGCAGTTGGTACTGAACATGTAGATGTTAAGGCGTCTAGCTGGCCCAGGGTGCGATGAAAGGATCTTGGAGACTACGGCCATGCGTTTGCAATCCTCGTCACAGAGGCAGTTGTCGACAGTGAGGTTGAGGGGGACACGGCGCAAGTGGGGGTGCCACC
>NC_057814.1:76533644-76540412 GCF_018294505.1 Triticum aestivum | reverse complement strand
GTCGGGGAGGCTGCTGATGAAGTCCAGGCTCGCCGGATGCAGTTTTGGCTCGAGGCGCCTCCGCTTGTTAGCTGCCTCGCTGTCCATCTCAGTCGGCGGTGACGCCGGTGTACACGTGAGCTAGTGTGTGTTGTGTGCTGGGTGTGCACGAGTGTGTCCTTCTGTGCATGCCGCCGCGTAGTGATGAAGTCTGCGTGAGTGCGTCCTTCATGCAGAAGAAGTGTGCCCTCAATTTACTAGTGTGCGGGGTGCTACCCCGAGTGGTTTCAACTTTGTTTACTTCACAGCGTGTCAGATGGGCCTCTAGTTTACTTATTTTCACCCACTGCTACATGGGCCAGCACACGAAGATAGAGAACGAGCTGACAAGGCAGCATGTGGACTATTTGACCGGTCAACTAAACAATATACGAAGCTATACGCTAACACAGTGATCGTATAATCCCTCGGTATAGAGAGTTCGAGTGAGAGGGGAGGCCCCTGAGAGATATCAAAGAGAGAGAAAGAGCTACTCCATCCGTTTGATAATGTAGTGCCTACATTTTTTAAAGTCAAACTTTTGAAACTTTGACCAAGTTTATAAAGAAATTACTTATATCTACAATACCAAAGATAAAATGATAGTATGAAGTAAGTACATGTTGTGATGAATCTAATGATCGTTCCAGATGTATATGTTTTTCTCTACATATACCTGCTCAAACTTTTCTGAGGTTTGACTTTTCAAAACATCCATATGCTTATGGACGTGAGAGAGTACCTAACTAGAGAGAGAGAGAGTGAAATAGTAAGAGTGGCTGAAAAAGTGTGTGTGCGCGTGTGAAAGAGACATGGACAACACACGATAAAAGTAGAGAAAAAGCATGTGTGTCTTATGCAAACATATCACACATGCATCTTTGACAGCGGAAGCAAGGTGAGGAGATAGTGTGTGGTTGTTTGGAACCGAGAGAGAAAGACCCCTAGCACGTGGCCAAGAGGGGTCTGGCAAACAAGGGAGAGAGGTCGAGAGAGACGTACTGAGAAAATGCAGACATGGGGAGGAGAGAGTGTGTGTTTGTCATAGAGAGATCCCCTGGAGATCATGATTGGACTACATGGGTTGTAGATCGAGTGACAAGGTGTGTGCGCGATAGAAGATACCCCGAGAGATATCGAGATAGACGTATGGATGGAAGGAGACAATACGTGTGTTCCTGATGGCTAGTGAGAGATAGTCATACTTAGGGGGGGAGTGCGTGCGCCTATGATGGAGTGAGGGATTATGGTACTTAAGGGGGTGCGTGTCACATAGAGAGAGAACAAGGGCGGAGAGTGTTAGATGGGTCTATGTAGCGTGAGCGAGACATGTGTATGTGTGAACCAGGGAGATATAAAGTTTGAGAGAGATAGAGGAGCCCCGATAAGGCTGAGTGGTGCGTCAGATAGCTGAGAGGGGGAAAGAGATATTCCATCCGCTCGATAATGCAGTGCATATAATTTTTTTAGAAGTCGAACTTTGGAAACTTTGACCAGGTTTACGCAAATATTATTTATATCTACAATACCAAAGATACATCATACGAAACTACATCTCATGATGAATCTAATGGTATATGTTTGCCGTTCTAGATGTAAATGTTTTTCTCCACGTACATGGTCAAACTTTGTGATGTTTGACTTTTTAATAAATCTATATGCTATGGACCGAAGAGAGTGCCTAAGTCGAGAGAGATCAAGTGCGTGTGAAAGAGAATGAGTGAGTGTGCAAAAAGAGTATGTGTGTGAAAGAGAAAGGGACAAGAAACGATAAATTAGAGAGAGAGAGAGAGAGTGTGTGTGTGTGTTTCTTATGCAAACATATCACGCATGCATCTCCGAGATAGAAAAGCGAGGTGAGGAGATACACGAAGATAGCTAGTGCGTGATTGTTTGCAACGGAGAGAGACACCCATATAGCACATGTCCAATAGATACTACTAGGAAAAGGGCTATAGATGGAATGGCCACTAATGGCGCACCAGACATGTGGAGCGCCATTGCTATATAGCAGTGGCGCACCATGTGCTGGTGCGCCATTAGTGTGAAAGACACTAATGGCGCACCAGCCACAAGGTGCGCCATTAGTAACGATTTTTTTAATTATTCCAAACATACTAATGGCGCACCAGGGCACAGTGCGCCATTACTAGTTCTAACTAGTAATGGCGCACCTGCCACATAGTGCGCCACTACTATATTTTTTTATTTTTTATTTTTTTGCAAAACTACTAATGGCGCACCAGGGAACGGTGCGCCATTACTAGTTTAAACTAGTAATGGCGCACTGTTACCTGGTGCGCCATTAGTGTTTTTTTTTGCAAAACTACTAATGGCGCACCGCCAGTAGGTGCGCCATTAGTAACCAGGGTTACTAATGGCGGATTAGGTGGTGGTGCGCCATTAGTAACCTGGGACGAGCAAGATATTTTGGACAGCCACACCTACCCACTCACTTTCCCCACTTCATTCTCTCCACCTCCTCCTCCAAGCTTGTCTCGGCTACTTCCTCCTCCTCACCTCATTTGCACCATAAATTCATCCAAATTAAGTGGTTAAATTACCTTTTTTTGATAGGTAAGTAAGGGGGAAGCTATCCTTATGTTGTTCTGCCTCTCGAACAACGTGCACATGCACTTTTTATGGCCTAGCTAGATCTAGGTATGTTTGTGGTGTTACATATGTTTTTGGTGTTGCATATATGTTTGTGTTTGCAGGTACCGGTATTTGAAATGCGATAGTTGCCAATATTTTGCCGGAATGTTGATTCATTTCCGTTTCGGCGAGAATTTTGGCACTATGCATTCTTTTTGGTCCTATTTTCAGGGAAAGTCATGCCAAATTTTTTCTTGGTTCTAAAATATCGTTTTGCTCTACCCCGCAGGCGACTATGGTCCGCACGATGACCGAAGGCATCGTGAATAGGTTTTTGAGCTCCGCGAAGGCCGAGATGCTTGAAAAGAACGAGACGGAGATAAGATGTCCGTGTCGAAGATGCAAGCTGAAGAGCCTTATTGCGGACCCGGATTCCGGGCAGGTGCGGGACCACCTGCTCTTGCGTGGTTTCATGGATGGCTATCGGTGGCAAGGTGATGAAGATGACTATGAAGTGGTCCATGGGGGTCGGGCAAGAAATGAGGATGGGCAGCAAGACAACTACCGCGGCTCGGGTGGGCGAGAAGACGAACAATCTCCAGGACATGATCACGACGGTGATGCTGTACACAGTCATCATGTAGAAGATGCCGGACATGATGATGAGGAAGATGCGGGAGCAGAGGAAGGGCATGATCATGAAGATGAAGATGCCGGCGGAGCAGACGACGATGGACCATTGATGGGCTGGGTGCAGGACTCTCATATTCAAGAGCTGCTTCTCAAGCAGACGGATAACGCAAGAGCTGCCGCCCGAGAGAAAGCCAAGCTGGATCAACTGGAGATAGACGCGGTTACTCCATTGTATGAAGGATGCAGACCCGAGGATACCCGCCTGAAAGTAACGCTCATGGCTTTGGAGATGAAGGTAAAACACAAAATGACCGACGCATGCTTCGACGAGAACATGTCATTCTGGCACGAACGTCTTCCCAAGGGGAACAAGTGCCCGACCAGTTTCCAGGAGGCGAAGAAAATCGTGTGTCCTCTGGATTTACCGCACGTGAAATACCATGTGTGCATGATCAATTGCATCATTTATTGGGACAAGCACGCGGAGTATACCATATGTCCGGTGTGCGGCGTCACTCGATACAAGAAGAGGAAGAAAGCTCCTCGAAAAGTGGTGTGGTACTTTCCGATCACTCCTCGTCTGCAGCGGTATTTCGCGGACCCTAAGGTAGCAAAGCTCCTACGTTGGCACGCGGATAGGGAGGAGAAGAAGCGAGAAGATGACGCAAATGATTCAGAGATAAATAAAAACACAAGATGCTGAGTCACCCTAAGGATGGGAGCCAGTGGCAAGCGTTGAACTTCGAACAACCAGAATTTGGGAAGGATCCAAGGAACATCGTGCTGGGTGCGAGCACCGATGGAGTCAATCCGTTTGGCAGCCAGAGAATCACACATAGCACCTGGCCTGTGTTTGTGTGGATGTACAACCTTCCCCCCTGGTTGTGCATGAAGAGGAAGTACATTCACATGAGTATGCTAATTGAAGGGCCGAAACAACCAGGGAACGACATCAATCTGTATCTGGGGCTGCTGAAAGAGGAGCTAGACACGCTGTGGAAAACGCCAGCCAATACGTGGGACGCTGCAGAGAAAGAATATTTCCCTATGAGAGCCGCACTGCTCACGACGGTGCACGACTATCTCGGTTACGGATATCTCGCGGGGCAGGTGGTCCACGGATTTTCTGGATGCGTCAGGTGCATGGATGACACAACGTATCGCCAGCTAGATAGAGATCCCGGGTCTTCGAAAACCGTGTTCATGGGACATCGAAGGTGGCTTCGCGATGATGACCCGTGGAGGAAACGCAAGGATCTGTTCGATGGTGAAACCGAACCCCCAAGACGCCCGCGTACGAGGAGCGGCGAGGAAATAGACGAGCTGTTGAAAAATTGGAAAGATTGCCCACTGCCGGGAAAGAAGCAAAAGGCGCCAGAGCCAGGAAAGAAGCGAAAGGCGCCAGGGCCACTGCTGAAGGTATGGAAACGAGGTCTGTTTTCTGGGACTTGCCGTACTGGAAGATCCACCGTGTGCCTCACAGCCTTGATGTCATGCATATCACGAAGAACGTGTGCGAGAGTCTGCTTGGTACCCTGCTCAACATGCCAGAGAGGACCAAAGATGGGCCGAAAGCAAGGGCAGACTTGAAATCAATGGGCATCAGGGAGGAGCTTCACACTAATGATGATGATGATGATGAGGCGAAGCAGGACACGGAAAGTCGTCGCAAAGGCAAAAAGGCCAAGAAGACCGGAAATGACTTCCCTCCCGTGTGCTTCACTCTAAGTCAGGAGGAGATCGATCAGTTTTTCACCTGCCTCGTAGGAGTAAAACTTCCTTACGGTTACACGGGGAAGATAAGCAGATACCTAGACTCAGCGAAGCAGAAGTTTAGCGGGATGAAGTCTCACGACTGTCACGTGCTGATGACGCAGATACTTCCAGTTGCAATCCGTGGGATCATGGACGCGCACGTCCGTGAAACGCTATTTGGCCTATGCAACTTTTTCGACGTCATCTCTCGGAAGTCGGTTGGCGTGAGGCAACTCAGAAGGCTACAGGAAGAGATCGTGGTGATACTATGCGAGCTTGAGATGTACTTCCCGCCTGCATTCTTCGACGTCATGGTGCATCTGCTGGTCCATATCATGGAGGATATCATCCAACTTGGGCCGACGTTCCTGCACAGCATGATGCCGTTCGAAAGGATGAATGGTGTCATCAAAGGATACGTTCGCAACATGTCACGTCCAGAGGGAAGCATAGCCAGGGGCTTTCTGACCGAAGAGTGCATCTCCTACTGCACGAATTATCTAGGCATCGAGAACCCCGTTGGTCTGCCCGTCAACAGGCACCTCGGCAGGCTCGCTGGATGGGGTCATCGTGAGGGTCGCCGCGAAATGGATGTCGACTTCGATGGTCGACTCGCCGACTTTGAAAGAGCAAACCTAGTCGCGCTACAACACATAGACGTGGTCGATCCTTGGGTGGTAGAGCACAAAACATTTATTGAGAAGACGTGCAATGACCGAGGCCAACAGAGGACGGACGGAGATATAATCAAAGAGCACAACTCATGTTTCACGCGTTGGTTCAAGCACAAGCTTCTGTCGTACCCTTTACATGAGGATTCTTCTGCGGAAGAACAACTCATATTCGCCTTGTCAGAGGGCGCCGAGCACAACCTGATGACGTATGAGGCGTACGATATCAACGGCTACACATTCTACACCGAGGATAAGGACATGAAGAGCGATGGTTATCAGAACTCCGGGGTAACGATGGAATCCTACACCGGTAACGACAAGGACAGATACTACGGAAGGATCGAGGAGATCTGGGAGCTGAGCTACGCTGGAGAGAAGGTCTCGATGTTCCGTGTCAGATGGGCCAAGAGCGTCATAAAAGAAGACTGGTATTTCACCACCATGGTTATACCCGAAGCCAAATCCAAGACCGTAGGCGCGAACGTCACCGCTAAAAATGAGCCATGGGTACTGGCTTCCCAAGTGGACCAATGCTTCTTCATTACCGACCCGTCAAAGCCCAGTCGTGTTGTCGTGAGGAGAGGGAAAAGGAAGATCATCGGAATGGATGGAGTTGCCAATGAGCAAGACTTCGACAAGTACGGCGACCCGAAGATGGAACATGACGACGACGATGAAGTATCAGCATACACCACAAGAAGAAGCAGGACCACCCTACCTAAAGGACGTCCGTTCAAGAGAAGAACTCCATTTACAAAAATAAGGGCAAGAAGATTGTGAACAGATAGCTAGCTAAGACCGATTGTATTTAAATTGTAGCCTTCATTTCTCGATTGTATTTCATGGGCACTTTTTGAACTCATGAATATTTTTAAATTTCATGGACACTCGATCTCGACCCTCCTCCATCTCGATCGCTATCCCACCTCGCCAGATCCGGTCCCCCTCGCCGCCGAGCACCCCCCGCACCCTCTACCCCGCTCCACGAGCCGCCGACGGCGACCCCCCGCACCCTCCCCCGCTCCACCGCCGCCGACGACCCCCCGCACCCTCCCCGGCCCGCTCCACCGTCACAAATGAATGCAACTAAAAT
>NC_057814.1:76505245-76533307 GCF_018294505.1 Triticum aestivum | reverse complement strand
AAACAAATTTGATTATATTTTCAAATAATAAATTTGATGATTTTTTTTCATATTCATAAATATTATTACTGTTTTTATAAAAAATTATTACTGTTTCATATTCATATTCATTTTCTAAAAAATTATTAGATGCAACAAAAAATAATAATAAAAAATATTACTAATGGCGCACCTTTGGCTGGTGCGCCATTGCTATATAAAAAAAAGTTTACTAATGGCGCACCGCTTCGTGGTGCGCCATTAGTAAGCTTCCCCCCACACTAAAAACCCCAGTCTCTCACATTTCTCTCTAATCCCTCCCCTGCCTCATCTCACCCGCGCCCGAGCACCATCGACCACCACCGCCCCCGCGTAATTAGCTCCATATGGTTGCATTCTAATTAATGAAGCCAAATTTCTAAATGGTTCACATTCCTTCCGTAGGAGGCTGAAAGCAGTAGCGTGGGGTCGTCTCAGATCTCCGCTTTGGACACCCCTTTAAATAGGGCGTTGAATGTAATGAAAAACAAGGATAAGCTCAGTAAGCCGTCGTCAGCTGGTCGTGTGGCCGACAAAGGCTTGCGAAAGGAGAAAAAGACCAGCTCGGAAAGCCAGTTGCGCGAGGTTCAAGAACTCAAGGCACAAGTGGCGCGGATGCCGGAGATTGTCCAAGAGCAAGTGCAACAACAACTAGGAACGACGCTCACCGCCATTGTGCCTACCTTGATTCAGGGGCTGACAACGTGGATTGCGGGCGGCCAACAGGGGCCTCCACCGGTTCCCAGCTTCACGGCCAGCAACTCGCACAATGCGCAGGCGACACCATTGGTGTCTCCGGCGGAGGCGGTATTCGTGTCTCCGGCGCCGGCACGGGCATTGGAGCTTAATGCACCCGGGTGTACGCCGGCCGACACCTTGCCAGCAAGCGGCCCCTCCGTCAGTTGCACGCGCACGCCCGCCGTTGGCGGTGCCTCGACATTAGCCGAGCTCGACGGCATCACGGTAACTAAGCCTCTCGGCCGATGACTTCATCTCCTTGCCTTTGACTGGGCATCCCTGACGCCCTACATGTTTTCGCAGGGCGCCACCGATGTTCCTTGCACTCTCCTGCACTTCGTGGGCGGCGAGTTGGTCGATGTCGCCAAGGGTAGAATCGTTCAACCGGGCAACCGCGTGTTCCACGGTAATCCGATGCCACCCACCTTGTATAGGGTTGAACTGGTTCGGGTGCTGCCAGGCTGCGACGAGTTGTTACCTCCGATTCGACCCGCTGGGGCCGACGAAGATGATGTGATGACCCTCAGCGCCTGTGTAAGCTGGCCCCTGCTTTGGCCGAAGAGCCAGATTCGTTTGGGGGCGGGGGACACCACCCCACAGACAAGACCGCCAGTCGTGCCAGCGCCAAGCCATGGCAAGAACGCCGCAACGCTACCGGACATGCCGGACATCCCTATGGCACAGGATCTGGACATGCATATGGCACAGGATCCGGACGACGACGACAATGACGGCGGTACATTTTCCAACGTCGATAAGTACTTTGCCGAACATGGGTACGGTGACGAGTTCTGTGGGCCTCCTTCTCAAGAACCCAACTCTGAAAAAGACGACCGCGATCTGGCTGGTACGGTGGAGAAACCCAATTGCAATAGGCGTCGTCTGGCGTTCAGTTCTCAGGAGACGCCTCCAGCTGCCGCCTTCACCGAGCCTCAGATAGCTGAGGTGCCAAATATTATCAGCCCCAACACGCTCAAGAAGGCGGTCTATGAGCAGAACTCGATCCCATTACAGCAGATTAGGAAGAAGGGACGGAAACGAAAGACTAACAAGGGCGCCAGTGCGAGCCAGCCGGCATCGAGTACGATCCGTGCTCAGGACGGGCCACCTTCGCCTAAGGATATCTCGAGGAGGGTGCATGTGGCGGGTAGGGCGATGCTACCGACAAATATGCTCAATGCTGCAACCGGTGCTATGCGGAGTCTGCATGACAGTGTTCTTTCATTGGAGAAGCGGCATCTCAGAGAGAATGATGTGGCATACCCGGTTTTCGTGGCCAAGGTGCCAGAGGGCAAGGGCTTTGTGGATAGCGCCGTCGGGGGTACGATCGTCCTGCGGTTTGATGACATCTTTGCTATACTTAACCTTCATCCACTGCACTATACCTTCGTTTGGCTGTTTTCGCTGACTATGGAGATGCGGATCATTAGAGACAAGACCCCGGACATTGTGATAGTCGACCCCTTCTACATGCATGCCAAGATCTTGGGCAGCACTGGGGACCGACAAGTCGGGAGTTCACACCTCGAAGGCGTCATTCTAGCAAACCCAGATAAGGATAACTTCACTTCCTCGTGCCTTACTTTCCCGAGTAAGTCATCTCCTAACCGCCCCGTAACATATGATTTCTTAGATTTCGATCGTTCTTTTTTTTCTAACATTCTGTGTTCTGTGCAGTGACACACATTGCACACTCATCCTCTTAAGCCCGAAATATTCCATGGCCACGTATTTCGACCCGGACCGTGACTCCAAGATAGACTACACAAATATCAAGAAAGTTCTTGATGATGCTCTCCCCGGCTACGCCGCATCTGGAGGCACCTTTAAGAGGCCAGTTCGTAGGTACGGCAGGCACGTGTTCACCCACAATACGACATTCCCCTGCGTCAAGCAGCCGCCTGGCAGTCAGAAGGATGCCTACTACGCCCTCCATCACATGCGGGCGATCGTACGGGACCATAATCACCTTCTGCTACCAAATAATCTCAAAGATTGGGCCGCAAGCTTGGCGGCAATCCAGGACGCGGACATCCGACAAGAATTCTTTCGCATCCAGTCGGAGTTTGCAGAAATCATCCATCAAGATGTCCTTCGTACCTCGGGGCAGTTCTACCTCAAATTTCAACCGTCCAACAGTGAGATAGACACAACGCTACAAATGCAGGCTGACAACGCCCGTGACTTCATGACCATCACGGCAGACGGCGGCTTCATCCACGCTCCGGTCCCATGAGTCGAGTCGAAAGTAGTGATGCTATGTGTAGTTCTGAAACATTGATTAGCTCATGTTGTAATTAAACTTTAATGAACTTGTATGTCTCTTTGGTTTGGACAGTCGTTCAACTTAGATGTAATCGATGCTATTTATTAGTAGGACCATGAATCATGCTATTAATATCTTGCTTTTCTCTTCCGATCCTTTTGTTGCATACTTATATATTGCTTATGTATTGTCTGTTGTTTGGCTAGTGCATAGAGATGCCGTCGTATGTCGTGTACAAGGGTAAGGTTCCCGGAGTCTACGACGACTGGGAGGAGTGTCGGAGACAGGTTCACCATTTCAGCGGTAACAGTTATAAAGGGTACACCACTAGGGCGGAGGCGGAATCTAGATACGCGCGCTATCTAGCGGGAGAGAGGAGGGAGCGTTGGAGGAACCGGATGAAGACCAGTTTCATCGCGATGATGCTCATCGTGATGACGCAGCTCTCTTCTATGTGATGGTAGTTTAGATGATCGATATCGACTTGTAATGTGAAGACAAACTCGCTACTCGCGGTCTCGAGACTTGTAATGTTCTATCTTTGTTCGGTCTTTCGAATTCGGAGACTAATATGATGAATTGTATTCGGAGACTAATCTTCTATTGTATTCGATGAATCTGTTGTTGCTGTGTGGTGCTGCTTATATTCTGTCCAATAATATATTTTGTAATCTGTGCAAAAATCAGAAAAGAAAAAAAATCCCTAATATACATACTAATGGCGCATCACACCAACGTGCGCCATTAGTATGCCAAAGGATACTAATGGCGCATCACACCGCAGTGCGCCATTAGTATGCCAAAGGATACTAATGGCGCATCACCCCGTAGTGCGCCATTAGTATGCCAAAGGATACTAATGGCGCATCACCCCGCAGTGCGCCATTAGTATGGCAAAGCACATGGGTATATATGGCCCCCTGGGAGGCATACTAATGGCGCACCATGGCCTATACTAATGGCGCACTGCCTGGTGCGCCATTAGTATACCAGATACTAATGGCACACCAGTGGTGCGCCATTAGTAAAAAATACTAGTGGCGTGGTACTAGTGGCGCACCAGTGGTGCCCCATTAGTAGGCAAATCTGGTGCGCCACTAGTAGGCCTTTTCCTAGTAGTGAGAGGTTTGGCCAACAAGGAACAAAGGTTGAGAGGGACGCATGGAGATGATGGACGCATGGGGAGGGAGAGAGGGTGTGTTGGTGATAGAGAGATCCCCTCGAGATCGTGAGGGGACTATATGGGTGGGAGATCGAGGGATGAGGTGCGTGTGCGATTGAAAGATGCCCCAAGAGAAATCGAGATAGACCATGCACATGTTTGTGATGGAGACTAAGAATTAGCTAGTCATATACATATAGGGGGACCGCGTGTGCCTACAATTGAGTGAGAGACCATCATACTTGGCTAGGCATGAGATTGTGTGTGTGTGTGCGTGTGAGATGGAGAGAGAACGAGGGAGAGAGATAGAGTTTTAGATGGGTCTATCGAGTGCGGATGAGATATGCATGTTATGTGTGACCCAAGAAGATGGAGAGTTTGAGAGAGAGAGGGAAGAGCTCCGAGACGACAGAGTGGTGCGTGAGAGAGTTACGGGCAACGAGCCAGGGAATTTGTGTGCGTACGATGAGTGCACCCAAGATATTTAGCTTGGACTAGAGAATCATACATAGTGTGCGAGAGAGACCTATACATGGAGTATAGATGCATGCGAACTAGAAAGACCCCCCACACACACAAAGAGAGAGAGATAGAGAGAGAGAGAGGGAGAGGTACCAACAAGGTTTGTGTGTTGGATGCGTGCGACAGAATTGAAGATTGTCGGTGAGAGAGAGAGAGCAGGAGTCCGGGAGAGGGGGAGGTCATGTTTTATGCATCAAAGACTGATATAAACCATGTTTCGATATAAACTTGCATTCAAATATTTAAATTGGAGAACATGTTGTCTACAATCCACACATGAACGGAGATATGCGTATCAAACAAGTTCATTAATTTGACTTTTAACATGTTCATGGAGTACTATAATACTATACAACATGCTACTCGATTGAGGTGTTCAATTTTGGATTTAGTTCACTATTTTGACCAGGTGAACGAGCTATTTCATTGAATCGAGATATTTCATTTTGGGTTTGATTCCCGTTTTTGAGTGGGTCAACTGTTTGTCATATAGTAAATTGTTAGCAATGAGCATGTGATACGTCCATTTTGCATCATGTTTTCCTACTGTTATTTATGATGTTTTCATCCATAATAATGCTTTTTGGAGTAATTCTAATGCCTTTTCTCTCATAATTTGCAAGGTACACACAAAGAGCGAGAATTCCGGCAGCTGGAAATTTGGACCTGGAAAAGCTACGCCAGGCCACCTATTCTGCACAACTCCAAACAAGCTGAAACATCACGGAGAATTTTTATAGAATAGTTGAAGAATATTGGAGCAAATAACTACCAGAGGGGCCCACCAGGTGGGCACGATCCACCTAGGCGCGCCAGGGAGCCCAGGCACGCCCTGGTGGGTTGTGCTCACCCAGGCCCACCTCCGGTGCCCATCTTCTGGTATATAGGTCATTTTGACCTAGAAAAAGAAGGAGAGGACTATCGGGACGGAGCGCCGCCGTCTCGAGGCGAAACTTGGGCAGGAGCACTTTTGCCCTATGGCGGAGCGATTCCGCCGGGGGAACTTCCCTCCAGAAGGGGGAAATCATCGTCATCATCATCACCATCAACTCTCCCATCTTGGGGAGGGAAATCTCCATCAACATCTTTAACATCACCATCTCATCTCAAACCCTAGTTCATCTCTTGTGTTCAATCTTGTTACCGGAACTATAGATTGGTGCTTGTGGGTGACTAGTAGTGTTGATTACATCTTGTAGTTGATTACTATATGGTTTATTTGGTGGAAGATTATATGTTTTGATCCAATATGCTATTTAATACCCCTCTGATCTTGAGCATGATTATCATTTGTGAGTAGTTACTTTTATTCTTGAGGTCACGGGAGAAATCATGTTGCAAGTAATCATGTGAACATATATGTGCTCGATATTTTGATAGTATGTATGTTGTGATTCCCTTAGTGGTGTCACGTGAACGTTGACTACATGACACTTCAACATATGTGGGCCTAAGGGAATGCACTGTGGAGTAGCAATTAGATGATGGGTTGCAAGAGTGACAGAAGCTTAAACGCCAGTTTATGCGCTATTCCATAAGGTACCGATTGGATCCAAAAGTTTAACGCTATGGTTAGAATTTATTCTTAATACTTGATAACCCACAAGTATAGGGGATCGCAACAGTTTTTGAGGTAAGTATTTAACCAAAATTTATAGATTCGACACAAGGGGAGCCAAAGAATATTTGAAGGTATTAGCAGCCGAGTTGTCAATTCAACCACACCTGGAGATTAATTATCTGCAGCAAAGTGATCAGTAGCAAAGTAGTTTGATAGTTTTGGTAGTAGTGACAGCAACAACGGTAACAGTAACAATAATAGCAGTAATTTTGTAGCAAGTGTAATAGTGATGATAGTAATAATAACACAACAAGATCAATAAGGATAAATTCGTAGGCATTGGATCGGTGACTTGTTGGATGATATTCATCATGTGAGAGTTATAACCTAGGGCGATACGACACTTGCTCCAGTTCATCAATATATTGTAGGCATATATTCCGTAAATAGTCATACGTGCTTTATTAAAAGAACTTGCATGACATCTTTTGTCGTACCCCCCCCCCCCATGGCAGCGGGGTCCATATTGGAAACTAAGGGATATTAAGGCCTCCTTTTAATAGAGAACCGGAACAAAGCATTCACACATAGTGAATACATGAACTCCTCAAACTACGGTCATCACCGGAGTGGGCCCGGTTGCTGTCACTCCGGGGTTGCCGGATCATAACACGTAGTAGGTGACTATAACTTGCAAGATCGGATCTAAAACATGGATATAATGATGAATTCATAAACGGTTCAGATCTGAATTCATGGCACCCAGGCCCAAAGTGACAAGCATTAAGCATAGCAAAGTCATAGCAAAATCAATCTAATAACATAGTGGATACGAGGGATCATGCCTTAACAAAACTAACTTGATTACATGATGAATATCATCCAACTCCTCACCGACCAGCGAGCCTACGAAGGAATTACTCACTCCCGGTGGGGAGCATCATGGAATTGGCGATGGAGATTGGTTTGTGATGACGAAGAATGAAGATCCCCCTCTCCGGAGCCCCAAACGGACTCCAGATCTGCCCTCCCGAGGAAGAATATGGCTTGGCGGCGGCTCCGTCTCGTGGATCGCGATAATTCTTTCTCCTTGATTATTTTTCTGCATAAATGTGAATTTATAGTATCAGGAGGGTCGTCAGCGGGGCCACCAGGTGGGTACAACCCACCTGGGCACGCCAGGAGAGGGGGGCTCGCCCTGGTGGGTTGTGCCCAACCAAGGGCCCCTCTCTGGTGGTTGTTGGCTCCAAAAATTCTTATTATTGATATAAAAAATCCTCGCAAAATTTCGTTCCATTCCGAGAACTTTTATTTCTGCACAAAAACAACACCATGGTAGTTCTGCTGAAAACAGCGCCAGTCTAGGGTTAGTTTCATTCAAATCATGCAAATTAGAGTCCAAAACAAGATGAAAAGTGTGAGAAAAAGTAGATACGTTGGAGACGTATCAACTTCTCCATGCTTAAACCTTTTCTTGTCCTCAAGCAATTCAGTTGATAAACTGAAAGTGAGAAGGAAAAACTTTTACAAACTCTTTTTCTCTTGTTTCCATAAATAAGCTTAAACAACACCCAGGTTTTCAGCCAACAATATAACTAACCATGTCAACAATAACTCTTAAGATTATAGTGATTCATATCAATGACATATCAGCTAGCGAGCAATAATAAGATATCTCAAATAGCAACATGTTGTCAGAACAACCATGATATAATATGACAATAATGGTATCTCACTAGCCCTTTCTGAGACCGCAAAACATAAATGGAGAGCACCTCCGAAGTTCAAGGAGCGACTAAAAATTGTAATTCATGGTAGAAAAGATCCAGTAATGATGCACCCAACATTAGCTATACACAATGCATAAATCATGACAGATGTGCTCTACTCAGTTTCTGGCGCTTGTTTATAGAAGGTGGTGTCACAACACAAAAGTAAATTACATAATCAGCATATGTAGAGATGCTAAAATGGTGGGGATCAGAACTGGAGACCCCCGGGCAGTTTTTAGGCCAAAATTTCGGCGACCGAAAATATTTTTTCCCTATCCTATTTTTAGGCTTTTCTGAGTCTTTTGAGCCACGTGCCATCATAGTGATTTTTTGCTGCACTTTTTCGTCGTCGCTGCCCTGATTTACGAAAAAGATAGTCAAAAAAATTTCGTGCCCATCCTGTCATTTTGACTTGGGAAGAGTTTTGAGACACTCGCCATTATAGTGATTTTTCGCCAAAAAAGAAGCGAAAAAAAACAAAGCGATTTTTTCCCCAGTGTGCTTTTCCCTTGTTTACGTGCAGCGCCGTGAGTTTGTTAGTGTTCTAGGCTCGCGTCTCTAGCACGGTCTAGCCTAGGACCAGCACAGTACCGTCGTTGAGCGTTTATTCAACTTTGCATCTCTGAATTGATTATTGCTAACCCTTTTTACTATCATATTATAAGCCTTCCCAGCTCCACATACATCTACATCGTGCGTTTGACTCTCCCTGGTAATCGCTCTATCCAAGCTTTGAGAGTTTTGACTACATCAGTTGCCGATCACCGCCTGCTGCTGGGTAAGAACTGGTAAGAATTTGAGATTTTCTTGACGGATTTGTGACACCCACCACCACCACCACTTATTAGTAGTCTGTAGGATCATGTTCTTGTGTGTTTCTATTGCTGCTAACCATGCCAGAATCACAAGCCGACGAGATTGACTGGGAGAACATGACGACTAAGGAGTTGCATGATAAATTTCAGCAAATGATGACTAAACATGTACAAGATGTGCTGAACAATTTTGAAGAGACCATGGATAAGATAACTGGCTTTGAGAAGACGTTCGAAACAACGCTCGATAACAAATTTAATGAAGTGCATGCGCGTCTTCCACAACCACCACCGGCTGCACCTGCCGCACCTCTGCCACAACAACAACAATGACTACCTCCACGTCGCGAAACAGCCCTCCGCCGAGCGAGCCGTGTCCCTCTTGAGCCTGGCCAAACTGTTGGTGCTACTGTTGATACTTCTGTGGCTCCTGCTGCTGATGAGGCAGAGGATGATTATGCGGGAGATTACGAGGATGAAGTTGATCAAAATCAAAACTACGTGCAACCACCAGCACCCGGTCGTCCACGTGCAAATAATCGCAATGGTAGGCCTGCATTACCAGCTCAGGTACGAGATCATTACAATCTTCCTAAACTCAAATTGTATATTCCACCATTTGAGGGTAGATACGTTCCTGATATATATCTTACTTGGGAGTTAGAAACCGAACAACGTTTTACATGTTTAGAATATCCCGAGGAGAGACGTGTTGCTGCTGCACTTTGTGCTTTCACTAGTTTTGCTTGTGTGTGGTGGTTTGAACATCGTAGATTATATCCGAATAATATTCCAACTAATTGGGCTGCTTTGAAAACTACTATGCGTACTCGTTGGGTTCCACCATATTATCAACGTGAATTACTTCAAAAATTGCAGCGTTTAAGACAAGGAAAAAATTCTGTAGAGGATTATTATCAGGAATTACAAACTGGCATGATTAGATGCGGTATTGTTGAGGATAATGAAGCTATGCTTGCACGTTTTATGGGTGGATTAAATAGAGAGATTCAGACCATTCTAGAGTATAAGGAGTATAATAATATCACTCGTTCATTCCATCTTGCTTGTAAAGCTGAACGTGAAGTGCAGGATCGACAGGCATTGGCACGAACTAACTTTTCTGCAGGTCGACCTTCATCATGGACACCACGTGCATCCTCTACTTCCACTGCACCATCACCTCCATCAGGTGCCACCTCCAACCGTGATACAAGAAAGCAGGCACAAGCACCACTATCTGCCAAGAGCACACCTGTCGGGCCTGCACAGAGCTCTTCTTCTTCCATGGCATCAACAGGGCACACAAGTGATATTATTTGTCGTCGTTGTAAGGGAAGAGGTCATTATGCGAGAGAATGCAAATCTCATCGTGTGATGATTGCTACTGAGGATGGTGTGTATGAGTCCGCTAGTGACTATGATGAGGAAGATGAGCTTCCGTCGAGGATGACTTCATTTCAAGAAGGGGAGGATGATGAGGACATCAATACCATTGTTACACCCAAAGCCCCTACTGTTACATATAATGGACCAATTACTAGAGGTCGCGCATGCCAATTGAATTACCAAGTTCTTTCGTTTCTTGGTAATGATTCTAATGTTCATGAGAATATGATGCTGCCTAAATTGGATACATTTGTTTTGCTTACAAATGAAGGACCTAGCTTGGAGAAGGATGAACATTGGAGCAAGGGGAACACGAAGGGAGTTACAAGTGATGATTTCAGGACTTTGAAGCCACCATAAGGAGTGCATGAAGCCTTGGACGAAATATACAAGATGCCACTTCATAAATTTCGTCCAGAGGCTATTCTATGTGCTGCGTCACCTTATTATTGGGCCAGGCCAATATAATTTCGAAATACATAAGTATAGTCTGTTTTTAGAGTCCGTATGTGGGAAACAAGAGATAGGGTTGGTTTCGGACCCCTTCTGATAGAGGCAACCTTGACGATCCGACTACGAACGTGCGAGACGTCGCGCCTTAGAAATCGCTAAACCAACTTCTAAGGGTTATTGACCACGCCGGAGCATGATCAACCTGACCACGAGGGCCTGTTTCCTGCGAGCAAACGAAGAACGAGCAAGAAACTAAGATTGCAATCTGGATATTATGAATATAAGAGGAAAGCTTTATTAATGAAGCTGGGGTTCTGTGACGCCTTGGTCTGGTCGTTGAACACAAACGAAGTACGCGAAGTTGCAGCTATGGCGAACTTTTAATCTAAACAAAACCCCAAAGTCTAAACGGTGCCCTAAGGGCTGTATATATGGAGGAAGAGGGGGGGGGGATTTCATGGCCCTAGGGGAAGGTGATGAGGACATCAATACCATTATTACACCCATAGCCCCTACTGTTACATATACTGGACCAATTACTAGAGCTCGCGCACGCCAATTAAATTACCAGTTACTTTTGTTTCTTGGTAATGATTCTAATGTTCATGTGAATATGATGCTGCCAAAATTGGATACATTTGTTTTGCTTACAAATGATGGGCCTAGCTTGGAGAAGGATGAACATTGGAGCAAGGGGAACATGAACGGAGTTACAAGTGATGATTTCAGGACTTTGAAGCCACCATAAGGAGTGCATGAAGCCTTGGACAAAATATACAAGATGCCACTTCATAAATTTCGTCCAGAGGCTATTCTAGGTGTTGCATCACCTTATTATTGGGCCAGGCCCATGTAATTTCGAAATACATAAGTATAAGCTGTTTTTAGAGTCCGTATGTGTGGGGAAACAAGAGATAAGGTTGGTTTCGGACCCCTTCCCCAAGGGCCACAAAATTCCCCCCCCTCTTCCTCCATATATACAGCCCTTAGGGCACCGTTTAGACATTGGGGTTTTGTTTAGATTAAAAGTTCGCCATAGCTGCAACTTCACGTACTTCGTTTGTGTTCAACGACCAGACCAAGGCGCCACAGAACCCCACCTTCATTAATAAAGCTTTCCTCTTATATTCGCAATATCCAGATTGCAATCTTAGTTTCTTGCTTGTTCTTCGTTTGCTCGCAAGAAACAGGCCCTCGTGATCAGGTTGATCGTGCTCCGGCGTGGTCAATAACCCTCGGAAGTTGGTTTAGCGATTGCTAAGGCGCGACGTCTCGCACATTTGTAGTCGGATTGTCAAGGTCGACTCCCACAGAAAACAATAGCCACCATCTTATCGAAACATCGGGACACCTTTGCCTCTATCAAGTGGTATCAGATTTTCAGGTTGCTCGGTGAGATTTTACAGTTTTTCGTAGTTTAGATCGAGTCTGTTCTTCATGCCTACAGTCCACGAAAAAAAAGAGTATGGAGATATATACTGGAGAGCAAAGTAATATTTTTATCCTTATGAACAAGAGTATACTAATTGTTTCTACCATGGTATACAGAATTTTTATCAAATTGCCATGTAAACAAGCGCCCATTGAACATAATTAGCTATAACAACGAAGGTCTATTCCTGCAAGCAATCGAAGAACGAGCAAGAATATGATAAAGCAATTTGAATATTGCAAATATATATGAAGTATTGATAATGGTGGGGATTTGTAAGCGGCCTTGGTCTGGTCGTTGGACAAAGGATGAAAAGATCTAACTTTTTTATTTGGCTTTTTCTTGGACAATAGGTAAGAAAATAAATCTAATCTAGTAAAAACTGGAAATTCTCACCGAGCAACCTGGCTCTGATACCACTTGATAGAGGCAAAGGTGTTCCGTCTTTCGATGAGATGGTGGCTATCGTTTTGGAGGAAGTCGACTTTGACAATCCGACTACGAACGTGCGAAGACGTCACGCCTTAGCAATCGCTAAACCAACTACGAGAGGTTATTGACCACGCCGGAGCACGATCAACCTGACCATGGGGGTCTGTTTCCTGCACGCAAATGAAGAACAAGCAAAAACTAAGATTGCAATCTGGATATTGCAAATATAAGAGGAAAGCTTTATTAATGAAGGTGGGGTTCTATGACACCTTTGTCTGGTCGTTGAACACAAACAAAGTACGCGAAGTTGCAGCTATGGCGAACTTTTAATCTAAACAAAACCCAAGAAAAAATCTACTAGATGGATCTACTTATATAGGAGCAAGGGGTGGCGGCCAAGGAGGTGGGAGAACGTCCCAAGGCAGCCTAAAACAGCCCCTAGGTCGTAGAAGGCTCATGGGCCCAAGTGGAGGTGATGCAACACCTTTGGACTTGTTGTTTGACTTGGATTCTGTTGCAGCGTCAGCTTGTTTCATCGATATCTCAATGCTCCAGACGAATTGGTAGGTGAATCCAATTGGGTTGGAAAGAGCACGAAATCTACTTTCCAACAAAAAAAGAATCACCTAATTCGGAGTCCGTATGAAAAAGTTGTTGGCATTTTGAGTCAGGTATGTCTGTGCAGTCCGAATCTGAATCCAGAAAGTAAGAGACTTGGACTCTATCTTCTCTTGGCCCAAAAATGACGCGAGAGGACTTTTTGAACAGAACCTATACTTCTGCTTTTCCCTTATCTTCACATGTGGATTGTACAAATGTCCCATACACCTACAATTAGACAAAACACAAAAGTGTGTGAAGTATTTTTGTTCTGGATAACATAAATAAATTATTGAATAGTTTGCACTAGAAATCACCTAACAAATATGCATGTATACAATATTTTTGGTCGTATCCAAGGTAGTCATGTCCTTATCATCCTCCCCTTCTTGAAAACAAAGCCGTCCTCGGCGTTGCTTAATCTGAAATGTGGCTAACAAAAGAGACAAGGTGTACATGTTGTATATGTATATGTCATCCATTTTTACTTCCCTTGATTTTTGCACATATGACACATGTATACATGAGTAACTTTCATAGATCATAAAATATAAAGCCAAAACATTATCATAAGTAGAAGTCATGAAAATATTGCAACTCAGTTTGCATATATAAGTGAAGCTCTTATTCATATCAAAAGATTGGCAATATTCATCATTAAACCATCCCAACATTGGTGAATAAACCTTATGTGCATCAAATTTACATGCTACAACATGCTTAAATAAGAAAACATGCAATAAGTCATTTGACACAGAAGGATCACCAAGATTAGAGGTCATATCAAAATGATTAAACATTGGCACAATTATTTTAAATTGTATTTGATCCAAATCTGATTTATTTCTTGATTCACATGGTTCTTTGACATCAACAGTTAATTCAATGGGCGCACTCAAAATTGTTGCTATTTCAGTTGTTTGATCACATGATGCATTCATGATAGTAACATGATTCTCTAAAATAGGTGATAAAGGCAAAGTCCTAACGATGGCGCTCCCACCCTCCACCACGGCGCTCCCACCCTCCACCACGGCGCTCCCACCCTCCGGTGATCTCCACCCTTCTCCACTAGTCTGTGGATCCTCTCCAACCATCTCCTCCGGCGTCTTTTCCGGATCAAGGCAATACCCATCTTCCATGGGTTCTTCTGGTGGATCTACCCTTGGCTTGGATTTCTCCAAGGGTAGGGTTTTCTCAGATGAGGTTTTCAAATCTACTGGTCACACGATCCATCCAATGGGATGACGAAGGGCTTTTACATTGATTGTGTCTTTTAGCCATCATGCCTTCCGTTTGTCGGAATATTCTCTGGCTGCGGCCTTCGAAGCTGCGATTGGTGGTTCAGCAATTGATCTTTGGGTCTCTCACATCAAGGATAAGGTGTTCTCTTTCCAAGTCTCCTGCAAGCAAGTTGGTTTTCTTATTATGGATCTTCGTTCTTTTGCTTGTGATCTGTTTAAATGCTACTTTAATCTGTGGGGCAATGGTGGACCAAATTGGGTTAGAGAAGTTAAGATCTGGCGTAAGGAATGTGACGCTGAATGGATTTTAATTAGTCCAACCAAGCGTAGATTATCTTTGGGTTTGCTGGCCATGCATAAGCCTCCGATTAGATCTTCTTTTTCAGCAAGCTCTGCTAAGAAGAAATTATCTTTTGCCACTTTTGAGAAGTACTCTGCTTGCAAAGGGTATAGATACCCGGCAACACCAAATTGCATTGACACGATCACTGATGGGGGTTATGATCTTTCTGCACATGAGCATGTTGTTATTCATCAACCCCCACCTCTTGATTTGCATTGTACTATGGCTAGGCCACCTATTATGTTTGGTTCGGTCTTGCCTTTGCCGGAGTTGCACCGGCCAGCCACCTCATCGCCGGTGTGTGATCCGGTTTCTTTGGATCTGTTGCCTAGCAATCTATCCTCGCGTTTTACGGAAGCAAGAATTTCTCTGGTTCAAATTGCCTGCCCTGCCACAGGCCCACCTCTTTCTGGGACCCAACGATTTGGCAGCCCAGTGCTGAAACCTGGCCCAACTTCTGATGGACCTGATATTTCTCAGAGTAGCCCAGTTTCTGATGGACAGGCCTCTCCTCCAATCTCAAGCCCACTGGTCACCACATAGGAAATTCCTACGTCCTAAGAGGCAGCCCGAAAATTTGAAGCCATGGTCGATGACATGGTGGACCGTGTGTTAACTTGCATTGTTTGCACCCAGAGGGGCCACTTGGCAGCTGCATGTGGAATGCGAGCGGTCCGCTCGGCTTGCTCTCGCTCGGGTCACTCTAGGAAAGACTGCAATGATTTTGCGCGCTCCAATGGATTAGTTTGGAAGCCAATTTCTTTGCAACAAAATACGAGTATATCGGAAACCTCTGACTGTCATGGGAAGGGAGCCGGAGTTATTGGGATAGCTTGTCCAGTCCCATCGCCGCCGCCCACATTGCTCCAATGTCCTCCCCTTCCTTCCAAAGAAAACCCCAGGCCAGCTTCTCCACCATCGTCCATGGCGAACTATGAGCTTGATCCACAGCAATTTGTGCCGGCTGGCCACCACATCATCGATGGTGGCGACCGGCATCTTCCCCGAACCTTCTTCACGCTAGCTAGCTGCTCGCCCTCCCCGCCGCCATGAGGACTTCATGGTCGCGGAGGTCATGCCTGCGCCGGAGGGTCCGCTTGGGCCTGTGCGGGAGGAGATTGTTCAGTTTCTTCAAGACAGAGGTACTTTGGTGTGTTCTGCTCAGCCCTGGTTTCACGGAGTTGGATTGTTTCAAGTTAGAGATCCTACTGTCAGATACTCTTTGATCCAGCATGCTCCTTTTCCTTTGGGGAATAATCGTTTTGTTAGATTTATGAAACACGATGAGGGGGAAAATTTCAAGGGCACTCATTGTTTCCGTAAAGGCTGGCTCATGTTCATTGGTATTCCGCTTGATTATCGTACTCCTGAATTTATCTCGCAAGCGGTAGGCACTTTTGGAAAGTTTCATTCTTGGGATAGTGAAGATCCGTACTTGGTCCGTACTCTGGTCGAGGCTAGCTTCCCGGATACACCCTTGGTTCCGCGTGATGTTGTTTTTGGGGATTATGCTGAATGGGGTGGGGCTCAAGTTTATTGGACGGCTACATGCTATGTTCTTGGGGCGGATTTTGCAGACCAGATGCCGAATGATGAGGACCCAATGCCTTTGGATGGCAATCCTCATCCTATGCCGGGGAATCTGATACCGGATAATCTGCCCTTTGTCCTTCCCCCCTATCCAATGCTGGGGTGGAACGATGCACCAGTTGCTCCTCCACCACCACCTGAAAACATCCCCGATGCTGGTTGGGGCAATGCACTTTGGGGAGATGAGGTGGAAGTTGATCAGCATCCACAACCTGTTCAGCCCGAGCAAGATCAAGTGTCCATTGTTATTGACCAGCCGGAAGAATCTGTTTCAGTTGAAAAGCAAGTGCAGGTGCAGAATGAGCATGAACAGCAGCATCAACCTATTGACGAGCAACAGTTGATAATTCAGGGTCAGCAGTTTCAAGTTGAGCAGCCTGTTCTTGTGGAAAATCCTCTGGCGATTGTTCCCTACCAGCCTCCTGTCATTCAGCATCATTAAGTCTTTATTGGCATGGCTAAGATTGTGGCCGGGCAACCTCTACCCCCTGAGATGATCTGGAAGAGGTCGTTTGAAAACTTAATGTTTGATTTCTCTCTCAAGGAGGTGCCCAGGTCAATCTCTTTCAAGCCCTTGGGTACAGTCACTTATTCCAAGTGCACATGGTCGATTGCTTTTGATGAGTCTCGCAAGCTGTCTATGTTGGTTGCAAACTTGCCCAACGTTTGCATTGCAAGGAAACCTTTTGTGGCCAAGCGCCCTATGGCTAGAGCATTGTTTGGTGGTCCATCCATGGCTGTGGTTTCTGGCTCTGAAGATGTCAAACCTGTTGTCCCTATGTCTGAAGATGTTTCTCCTGACTCTGACGGTGTTGCTCCTGGCTCTGGTGCGGTCTTTTTTGAAGCTGTGCGGCCTACGATCTCGGAGGAAATCTCCTATTTCTCTTCTGTGGTCTTTTCTGCAGATCCACAGGTCAAGGAAAAGAAACTGAGAGGGAGAAAGAAGGCTTCTACACCTCTGGTGGACACGTCTGTGAGGAGGTGCACTCGAAGCGCGGCAAAACTGGATGGCTTCAAATCGGTGGTATTCGAACAGCTTTCTCTCCAGCCCACGAAGAGGCGTCCACGGTCCAAGCCCATGGAAGCTGCGGCCCAACCCACTTCTGCATCTGCTGCTGGCGACGAAAAGACTGAAGCTGTACCTACTAACACTCCACTCAAGGTGTTGCAGGTGATTGGTGTTGAGCTGGAGATCGACCCCTCACTTCTTTCCAAGGAGAAGCTTATGGCTGATCCCAAGGACGACTCAACCTCCTCCAGTGTCTAAATGTTGATGGTCAAATCTTTATATAGGCGTAGCGTGCTGGTTAATTTTGCTACTCTTTATGATGTTCTGGAACTTGTGTCGTGTGTTCGAGACTGGGTGTGTCCTTTATGCTGTGACCTGGGATGTATGACATTGCATGTCATACTGTTTTTGCTACCTCTTTATTTATGCTTCTATGAATCGAATGCATACGCGTAGCTGGAAAATTCTTTGTTGGAATGTCAGAGGTTTAAATTCTGACGCTCGGCAACGCTCTGTCAGAGAGAAAGTAACTGAAAGTCAGTGTGCAATAGTTTGCTTACAGGAAACTAAGATCTCCACTTGCCCTCGCACTTTAATTAAGAGCATTTGTCCTATGGATTCTGATCATTTCATTGAATCTCCCTCTAGAGGAGCATCTGGAGGTATTCTCACTGTCTGGTGATCTGATGTTTTTAAGGGAACGCTGTTGGATGTGCAATTATTTGGTACTATGATTAGCTTCACCTCAGTGCATAATAATGATCAATGGTTTTTGGTAAATGTTTATGGACCGTGTCAAGGAGAATTGAGAAACAACTTTGTAAGCTGGCTCTACAATCTTCAGGTGGAACCCGATCAGAAACGGCTGCTAATGGGGGATTTCAACTTCATAAGATCCATGGAAAACAGAAATCTTCCTGGTGGAGATGTTAATGACATTTTCATTTTCAATGAGATCATTGGTCATTTGGGACTGTTAGAAATTCCACTGAAAGGCAGAAGATTCACCAGGTTGAACATGCAAGACTTGCCTCTCCTTGAACAACTTGATTGGGTTTTTACATCTGTTAGCTGGATCAATCAATATCGCATGACTCAAGTCACACCTCTTGCAAAAACTGCCTCTGATCATGTACCTTGTTTAATCTCTATCAGTACCTCTATTCCTAAAGCACATATTTTCAGGTTTGAAAACTACTGGGTGCATCAGGCTAGTTTCATGGACTGTGTGCGAGAGGTTTGGGCCAAACCTTCTCATAAAACCCACATTTTAGCTATTATTGTGGACAAATTGAAAGCTATTATTGTGGACAAATTGAAAGCTTTGAGGTTTGCTCTCAAGAAATTGCAGAAAGGGCTTTCTCACATTAAAGGATTGATTGAGAAGTGTAATTGGGTAATTCTGTGGTTAGATAACTTGGAGGATATGAGGCCTTTGTGTAAAGCTGAATTTAATTTCAGGAAAATAGTTAAGTTGCATCATGAACATCTTTTGCATCTCCAGTTTCTATACTGGAAGAAGAGATGTGCAATTAGATATATCAAAGCAGGTGAGGAAAATTCAAAGTTTTTCCAGGCAATGGCAACAGAGAGGTACAGAAGGAATTCCATTGCTAGTTTGTTACTATCTGATGGTACAATTTCTTTAGATCATGAGAAAATGGCTCAGGAATTTTTGGGCGCTTTCAAGAGTAGAATGGGATCTGTAAAACCAACTGAGTTGGGGGAGGACATTATTTCTCTAATTCCTAAATTACAGGGGCTGGAGGTCCTCACAAAGCAGTTTGAGGTGAAAGAAATTGAGCAAGTGATTAAAGAATTGCCCATTGATAAGGCACCTGGGCTTGATGGTTTTAATGGGCTTTTCTTGAAGAGATGTTGGCACATCATTTCCAGTGATTTCATTAGGTTGGTGAAGGAATTTCATGCAGGGACTGCTCAGCTGGAGAACCTCAATGATGCATTCATTACATTGATTCCTAAAATGCAAACTCCTGTGACTGTGGGAGATTTCAGGCCAATATCTTTGACCAGTGTGGGTCTTAAGTTTCTGACCAAACTTGCAGCTAATAGGTTTCAGTATGAAATCACCAAATGTGTTCATAAGAATCAATATGGTTTTATTAAGTCAAGAACAATTCAGGATTGCCTTGCTTGTACTTTTGAATATATTCACCAGTGCAATCAATTAAAGAAGCCAATCATTTTGCTGAAGCTTGATTTTGAGAAAGCTTTTGATTCTATTCAGCATGAGGCAATTATAAAAATCCTTCGAGAAAAAGGTTTTGATAGGAAATGGATCACCAGGATTCAGCAGCTGCTATCTTCTATCACTTCTTCTATTCTGCTGAATGGAGTCCCTGGTAAACACTTTAAGTGCAAGTGTGGTGTAAAGCAAGGAGACCCTATCTCTCCTTTGCTGTTTGTGATTGCTGCTGACCTCTTGCAGACCATGATTAATAATCTCCTGCGATAGGGCTTGCTTAATTTGCCTCTACCAACACATGATCATGATTATCCAGTGGTTCAGTATGCTGATGATACATTACTTTTTGTCAATGCTGATAACTCTCAGTTGGAGGTTCTTAAATCAGTATTGCATTCCTTCTCCTTGGCTACTGGGCTGCAAATTAACTTCCACAAGTCCTCATTGTACCCGATTAATGTGGAGACCACTGTTGCTTCAGATCTTGCTGCTCTTTTTGGTTGTCAGTTAGGCACAATGCCGTTCACATATCTGGGATTACCTGTGGGTACCACTGGGCCTAAAATCATTGATCTACTACCTTTAGTGGATTGCATGGAGAGAAGGCTTACTCCTAGTTCTTGGTTTCTGCCTCAAGGCAGTAGGTTGCAGCTGGTTAACTCTGTGATATCATTCCTGCCTATTGTTTTCCTTTGTAGCCTATCCATACCACAGGGTATTCTGAAGCAATTGGAAAGAATTCAGAGACAGTGCCTATGTAGGAAGTATGGTCAGGAAAAGGGCCATTCATTGGCTGCTTGGCCCCTAGTTTGCAGGCCAAAACTGAAGGGAGGACTTGGAATTTTGAATCTGGGGTTGCAAAATGAGGCTCTGCTTCTCAAGCATCTAAACAAATTCTACAATAGAGCAGATGTTCCATGGGTACACTTGGTTTGGGACTCCTATTATGTTCAGAGAGTCCCTCATGACACCATAGATTGTGGTTCTTTTTGGTGGAGACACATCTGTAAGTTCATGTATAAATTCAGGGTTGTTACCTCTGTCACGGTCAGAAGAGGAGACACGGTGCTTTTCTGGTCAGATCACTGGATGATTAACAACTCATGTGCCCCTCTTCAAGATAGATTTCCAAGGTTGTTTTCTTTCTGCTTGAAGAAGAATCTTTCAGTTACGGAAACGTTTCAGGCAGGCAATTTGCAACAGCTGTTTTCCTTGCCACTGTCTGAATTGGCCTTTCAGAAGCTCAACCAACTTTCATCTATGCTGAGAGAGATCTCTTTGAATAATGATGGCAAGGATACCTGGACTTGGAGACATGGGAAGAAGTCTGAATATTCGGCCAAGAACTTATATGACTTTGTGCACCAACCAGTCCTGGCTAACCCTATACTCAATTGGGTATGGAAGAGTTGTTGCACCATGTCGATTAAAATGTTTGCCTAGCTAGTCATAATGGACAGAGTAAACACCAAGGATATGATTCAGCGGAGACATTGGAAAATTAATGATGGGCCAGAATGTGTTTTGTGCTTGACTAGAGTGCTGGAAGAAAGAAATCACCTCTTCTTCCAATGCAACTTTAGTCTGCGTATTTGGAATTACCTTCAAATAACTTGGCTGAATAGTGATGACATGGTGGAAAGTTACCTTCATGCCAGGAAGGAATTTAATAAACCTTTCTTTTCAGAGGTGGTCTTTCTTGCATGGTGGAACATTTGGAAAGTCAGGAATGATAAGGCTTTTAGGCACATTAGGCCTTTCTTTTAGGCAGTGGAGAAATGGCTTCATACATGATATTACCCTCCTCTCTCACAGGATTAAGAGAAGATATAAGGAGGCTCTGCTCAAGTGGATTGATTTTTTCAGGTTTGTTTTAGTGTAGCCTGCCCTGTATAGTTTTATTTTCTTTATTTTGTTTCTGTTCCTCTTCTTGAGGAACCTCTTGTATTCTTGGTTGGTGAGGTTTTAATAAAACTCTGTGGGGTGTAAGCCCTGTAGTCTTCAAGGTCAAAAAAAAACATAAAAGTAAATAGAAAGTCCCTTCGCAAAGGGAAGCAGAGATTTGCAGAGGTGCCAGAGCTCAATTTTTAAAACAGAGATAAATGATATTTTGAGACATGCACCCTTCTCATTCACTTCACGACCATCAGTTATCAACATCTTCCATGCTAAGCACGCTAGTGGCGGTTCCCAAGCGGTAAAAGTAAAGGTTTACTCCCCCTCCACCATCAATCACACTGCACGGCTTGTCCGAAACAACGGGTGTCGTCCATACCAACAACAGTCCCGGGGGAGTTTTTCTAATTATTTGCCCATTTCCTCGTGCGATGCGAGTGAATAAACACTCGACCTGAGGATAACATGCTTAGCACGGAAGATATCGACCACCTCCTGTCGTTCCATGAACAATCCAGGCACACAAAACAGATAGTTTTTTAGAAGTTTTTTAGAGGTGGCACATGCAAATTTACTTAGGACGGCAGGGTAATACCACATATAGGTAGGTATGGTGGACTCATCTGGAATAACTTTGGGTTCAAGGTTTTTGATGTACAAGCAGAATTCCCACTTAGTACAAGCGAAGGCTAGCAATTTAAGATTGGGAAGCGGCCATCTAGAGAACAACAACGATCATGACCAGACATTATGCATAAGTAACATTGGACACTAGCATGAGTAGGATATGAACACAATGAACATAAATATTATAGAGGCTATGTTGGTTTTGATTCAACTACATGCTTGAACACGTACCAAGTCAAGCCACTCGAACATTCAGAGGAGGATACCATATCATCATACTACATCACAATCATTTTAGCGCTATGTTGATCTCCAAGATAAATCATTATCAACTCCCAGCTACTTATGCATGGCATGAGAAACTATAATCTCTAATTGTCATTGCAAACATGTTTAATCATAATGGGTTGAAGCATGGGCACTAGGTTAAACATATTTACACAACAAGAACAAGTCGAGTTCATACCAGTTTCTCTTTGCCACGACCAGCTCATCAAATATCGTCATTATTGCCTTTCACTTGCACGACCGAATGATATGAAAATAATAATAGTGCAAGAGTGCCATGGACTAAACTGGAATCTACAAAACATTTTATTCAACAGGAGAAGACAAGGTAAAAAGGCATCTTATTAATTCAACAGTTATTCATATGAGAGCCACTCAACATTTTCATCGTGGTCTTCTCCTCGCTGAGACTCGAATAAAAAGAAAAGAAATTCAGAGAAACACACTGAAATATTTTTGGAGTTTTTGGTTTTCTTGAATCAAGTAAATAAAAAGGGAAAAGAAAAAAACGAGAAAAACTATTTACACGGGAAAGCTCCCAACAAGAAAAAGAAGAATAAGGAAATATTTTTGGATTTTCTTTTTAGTTCTACTACTAAGCAAGCATAGAAAGTAAATTACTAGAACTAATTTTTTTGGTTTTTCTAAAGTTTTTCAAACACACAAGAAGAAAGCAAGAAAAATAAATCTAAGCATGGATGATACAATGAAAAAGTGTGAGCACCGACAAACATAATGATATGTGAACATGAATGTAATGTCGGTGAGAAACACGTACTCCCCCAAGCTTAGGCTTTTGGCCTAAGTTGGTGGTCGATCAGTAGCCTGGAGGGTAGTAGTCAGCGTGGTAGCTCACGGAGGCTCTCAGCGCGGATGCCTCCACCTGCCGGGCTACCACCACTGCTGCATTGTGAGCTCGGGCCTCGCCCTCAAGAACAAAATATCTTCCCCTGCTGTTACAGTCAAAGAGAGCAGGCGCAGGCAAATATGTGTCTACAACATGTGATTGGTTAAACAACAAATTATAAGTGAAGTTATCGGCTCTTCCCTTGAGAATCTTATGATCTTTTAAGGCATCAAAATCTAAATATCGAGTGGGTAGGATAGGGTCAAAGGGCAAAGGTGAAACCCCCAATCCTCGTGCTAAACGTGTGGCATAAATTCCACCATAGAACCAACCACTTCTGGCATTATGCTGAAGTCTACGTGCAACAATTGCTCCAAGGTTATAATTTCTTTCACCAGTGAGAGCGGTGAGAATGAGGCTCAAGTCTGGCGAACAAAGTATGCTGCAGTCTTGTTTGCCTACTATGCACTTCGCGTTAAATAAAGAAAAATACTGAATTGCAGGGAAGTGAATGCTCTTTATGCTACCTTGCCTCACCCCCCTATTCTCACCATAGCAAAGGCTAGTCAAGAAAGACTCATATTTAGCCTTCACCGACTCATCAAGCGAACCCCAAAGTGGAAGTTCGCAATGGTGAGCAAAGTTCTCTAGTGGGATAGTAAATGGTTCATCATAAAGCATAAACGACACCCTCGACTCACGTGGAAAATATTTAAATCCTTTGACAAATGATTCAGTGAGAAGATAGCACTGTTCGCACTTATCTGATAGGTAGGGACCGACACCGGCATTGTGAGCATATTGCTCAAATTCCTCCTTAATGCCCAGTTGCATCATATACTCATCACAAGGCCATAAGCAAGTTTTGGTGGCGGCATCTCGTGTGGAACTTTCACTTGGTTCAACATAAAACTGGCGGGTGGAACTGTCACTAGAAGATGCCCCCGAGGATCTCCTCCTCGAAGAACTCCTTCTAAACCAGCTCATAATGTCCGCATACAATTTTTCCTATGAACAAAAATCCGAATTTTTAGTCCACAAAATTTCACCAACAAAACTTCACAAAGCTGATAGCAACTACTCATAGGGATACATAGAGGCCATAGCAAGCATTCAAACTACTTAGAACACTAAGAATTGAACATGCAAGCACATCTACAGCAGCACCAAGAGTAGCTATTTATTCAAAGTATACACCACTTGTTGGGGATATTACTACTAGGTGTAAACCGGCCAAGGAAGCCGGGTTATCCCCATAATGGATTGTTTATACTTAAAGCCCATGAAGACAAGGAATAAAGCGGTTTACTACAGAGACTCGAAGGCCCAAGGCCCAAAGGTAGATTAAGGCCTGTAGCTATAAACCACCATGTAATACATGACTTGTAGTGTAAGGTATGACAAAGTAGAGACCGAGCCGGTATGTGTATAAACCGGCATCGGGACTCTGTAAGCCGGCGAGCATCGACCTGTGTATATAAAGGCACGACCCGACGGGGGTTCAAGGACAAGAAACAACAACTCGAGATCTAGGTAAAGAAATTCCGCTCCTTGATCCTCGAGACCACAGAAATTCCACCACAACTGGATCGTAGGCTTTTACCTTCACCGCAAGGGGCCGAACCAGTATAAACCCTCATGTCCTTTGTCTGTTTTAACCCCTTTAAGCTAACCCGTTGCGATGGCTCCACAACTAAGTCCTTTCGCTAGGACATCTGATGTGACAAACCCACGACAGTTGGCGCACACCGTGGGGCCTGCACCCGGTGGTGTTGAGTTCTTGGAGGGATCTTTCCCAGGGGTTGAGAAGTTCATAATTTGCCAGATGAGGAAGATCCGGTTGGAGAGAATCTACATCAGCTTTGAGTTCATCGGTTCTGGTTCATAGTTTGTGAGATTTAAGGTTCAAAAAAAATTTGAGGTTGCGAGATGTTTGCTGCTGCGAGTTGCTAAGTCAACAGGAGCCGTCAACTTGAAACCAGATTAATTTCCCTTTATGTAAACTAGTCATCACCAAGACCGTTTGGACACCCTGCAAGTCCAGAGGCCATCAATCGAAGCTACTGTTTACTCCAGGCAGAGATCAAAGACATGTCAACTACTCCCATCAAGCTCAATCACGTAGTACTGCTATTCATCGGGAAGCCACGCTAGTGTCGGATCCGTACGCGTGCAGCCAGACGTAAAAGGCAAAAACTCAACACGACTCGGACGATTTGTTCAAACCGGCCATGACCTGGAAAAGGATCCAGACGTGAACACGGACTCGGACGATTTTGCGGCGCCAACCTCGCCCTGAGCCGTCATACGCTGCGACAGGATAAGGCAAGACCATGAAGAAAATTTTGAGACGGAGCGACTTGTCAGTCAACCGGGTCGTTCTACAGCAGTACTACAAATCCTTCAAGCAGTATACGCACGAGTACCGGAGTATGATCTGAGGTCTAGTCGGATTTGTTCCCTGCTTCTAGTTCAGTTTTTTTTGTCATCAAATGCCACCGAAGACTTTGCTAGAGGAGACTTGGCATCCACTCCCACGTGAGACTAAGGAGGAATAGAGAAAAGGGGATCACGTGATGAAGCACCCAATCTAGACTGACAGATAGTAATTCTAGTAGTTAAAAGATCAACCAAGGAATCAAACTTCCACACGGATCCCAAGTTTAATGATGAAGTTTTTTCAAAGTTAATAGTGAAGTTTTTTCCTCTGCTCCACGGTGAGCCGCCGCTCTGAGCAGCCATTTTTAGACCGGCCAGAACTCAATTGAGCCGCCGTGGCCAGTCCCCGTTGAGACCCGCTGTCGAGCCGCCTTCATCATTGCACTTCCCCAAGTCGCTGTTGCTGCTCTTCATTTTTATCAACACCAGCTCGACGTCCACATCAAGCCGACCCTGAGCCGTCGTTCTTTGCCTCTGCTGTGTTGAGCCGCTGGGGACGCGTTGAGCCGCCTTTGTCGCGTTGAGCGGTCATCTGTCATTAGAACAAATCAGGTGCTATTTTTCTAAACTTTTACTGGTATAATTAAGTATCATCCAAAGCTTTTTTCACGGTATACTATGCTATACACAGGTCTATTGACTCATGGCCAAGCTATGATCCGGTCCTTGTGCGCCGGCGTCGGAGGCGATGTATACATCTGCACCGCCCGTGCCGGGTGCTTAAAGACCTGGAGAATAACCCGGAGGGTTTCTGCTTGAACCGCCGGGACCATATTGAGTCGTCGACCAGCCTAAACCGCCTCTGTCGCGATGAACGGATCATCCGTTGTCCGAACCAAAAACATCAGGTGATATCCGTCCGGTTTGTTTTCATAGCACATATTAATTTTTGTGTGGACAATTACTTTGGCATGTGATATTTTTTGACACAGGACAATTGTTCATTACAAATGAGGCATTATATTACGGGCACAGAGCACGCACTAGCAACGTTCTGCACTGGCGTTTTGTCCGTGTCATACCACCCGGTGAACGAACGTGAGCAAGTCGCCGTCCCTGTGGCCCGGTTTACATCAGCTTGCCGGGACCGGACCCGCGATTAACTCGTCCGACCGTGCCAGGTTACGACACCGGTGCCGATTTTCCCCGTCCGCACCGGCTTACAATGCCGTGGCCGACTCATCTATCCGAGCTGCCTCTGATGCTGCAGTCGTCCTTGCCGTCCGTCTCTCACGGCCTGGTCTACATCAACATACCGGGCCGCACCTGTCTGCATGAGCTGGTTACTGAGTATGAGCAAGTCATAGCTTGGGTAGCCCGGTTTCCTTTCAACAAAATGGAGGCAAATTATCATATGCAATCAACCGCTATCTGCACTGGGTGGTTCAATGGGCAGGCGCACATTTCACCGCCACTACAATTTGGTTAACTTCAAATCACCAGTTGGAAGGAACCATTGGCCGAGTTGCTGACACGGCTCATACGGGATCATTTATAACCCGCTGCAGTCACCTCAACCTTCTGTGGATTGACATCATGCTATCAACACCAATGATATACAAGTTATGCCAGTTTATATCACGGCCAAATATGGAGAATCTCAAGTCAACTCCTCGAGTCACCTTGACACTCAGGGGCTACACTAATATGACTCAGCAAATGTTGCCGGTTTTCAGTGAAGTCAAGAACCCCAGGACGTTGGAGGGAAAGATAACCCGGTCCCGGAGGCTACTACCATATGGATGAAAATTTAAAGGCCTTCAGAAAATTTCCGGCTTATAAAATATATGACAGTTACAAAAACCCGGCTCAATGAAGAAGTTTCGGGTCATCAGAAAGGATTCCGGTTTAAAATCCGGCTAAAGGGAAGTCAGTCTCGCTGAAGCTCTCAACTATCCGGTTCAAGGGAAATCTGTTCTCCCACAAAGCTCTGAAGCTCTCAAAACCGGTTTAAGAATTAATCTCTCGCAAGTTCGAGTTTAAATGCCGTCAGAAAATTTCCGGCTGAAAATGAAGATTCCGGTTTAAAATCCGGTTCAAGAGAAAGATGTCTCCCACAAAGCTTTGAAGCTCTCAATATCCGGCTTAAAATCGCGATTCAAGAAGAATTTATCTCTTGCAAAAAGTTAAAGGTTGCCGAAGAGGACCTGCTGCCATGATGCGCGGTTCAAACATGGGTATCCTGCCTTATTGGCTTATCATATTATTGATCACTTGGGGGCTTGGTCGTATCCGAACCATAGCTATACCTCTTGATCGGCATAATGCCACAGCATCACTTGGGGGCTTGGTCGTATCCGAACCATAGCTACACCTCTTGATCGGCGGAATGCCACAGCATCACTTGGGGGCTTGGTCGAACCCGAACCATAGCTACACCTCTTGATCGGTGCAATGCCACAGCATCACTTGG
>NC_057814.1:76484120-76504825 GCF_018294505.1 Triticum aestivum | reverse complement strand
GAAGAGGACCTGCTGCCATGATGCGCGGTTCAAACATGGGTATCCTGCCTTATTGGCTTATCATATTATTGATCACTTGGGGGCTTGGTCGTATCCGAACCATAGCTATACCTCTTGATCGGCATAATGCCACAGCATCACTTGGGGGCTTGGTCGTACCCGAACCATAGCTACACCTCTTGATCGGTGCAATGCCACAGCATCACTTGGGGGCTTGGTCGAACCCGAACCATAGCTACACCTCTTGATCGGCGTAATGCCACAGCATCACTCGGGGGCTTGGTCGAACCCGAACCATAGCTACACCTCTTGATCAAATTTGGGGTGTGGCAGCCCGTGAAAAGCCTCGACTACAACGGTTTTTATTTGCCTTTTGCTGAGTTTTCTTTGTTTTAATAAGATTTGTGACTTTTTCAAACCGGTGTTTATCATCCCGGTTAGGCTATCAACTACAAGTTGTTAGTATATGATCAGTCATAATCCGGAGATTATCAACCCGGTCTGGTTTTGACTACAAGTCGCCAGTATTATATATGATTAATCCGGTGTTTATCACAACCCGGTACGGTTTTATCATAAACCGGCGCAATATGGAAGGAGTTATCAGTACTCAAGATTGGGTTATCACCTTTTACTACAATAAAGTGGGCCAACCAATGATGTGATTTAATGTCACAGGTATGATATATTTAATATTTGATTATTCTTAAGTGCAGCCCTGGTTATCAACCCAGGTTATATGTTGGGCATTATGACCCGTCCGGCGGTAAACCGCCAGGACACTTTAAATTTGTTGTATGCAGAAACAGGTTGAATAAAGCATGATGATAAATTATCCGGTGTTTATTAAACCGGCCTGGCTTTAAGACGATAAGTCGCCAGTATATGATGAGAAATTGTCTGGTGTTTGTTAACCCGGCCTGGCTTTGGACTGTAAGTCGCCAGTGTATATTTGGATTGCGCCTGTGGAATCATGCGCTTATAAATCATTGGGTTATATTATTCAAATAACAAAACTTGGCTGAATTTTCATTATGATAGTGAATGAATAAGGTTTTCATACCGGATTATATTATCTTGAATAGCCAGCATGGCTGGATTTTTATGGTTATTAATAACCAGTATTATTGAGGTTTTCAAAGTCGCTTTAGCGCAATGGCTATTATTTTATCAAAGGATATGATTTATTCTACAATGGAAGGAATAGTCCCAAGTCGCTGCAGGCTTACAACCCGGCACTTGGGGGCTACATTATTCAAATTGAGATTACATGCAAGTCTCATGTCGCTGCAAGCATGCACCATGACACTTGGGGGCTAATGCAAAGTCATTTTTACTAGTCTTATTGAAGACCCGACTCATCACATTGTAAGGAGCCGGCCCTTGGGGGCTACACTGATTGAAGTTTTTATAAGCAATTACAAGTCCCAGGTTGCTGCAAGCATGACAACCTGGCACTTGGGGGTTACATATATGGAGTACTCAGTTTATATGATTGAGATGAACAAACCGGATTTCTTCAAGGTTGAAACATTTATTGGAGCAAGTCTTAAGTTATCACTATGTTCTCCTCTTAAGACTTGGGGGCTACATGTATTATGCATATAAAGGAGGAACGTCTTCAGTTTATCAGTTTTGAGCAAATCAGGAAGATCAATAACATGACCCGGTGTCGACAACAATTATGACCCGGTGCCATCAATATTTATAAACCGGCAATTTTGGTAATATTAAATCGGCAAGTTTTACATCTTCAAACCGTCTGAATATCAGATAAGTATTTCAAGACCCATATTTCTTAAACCGGCGCTTTGGAAGCCGACTCAAGTGGATTATTCTTCACAATATTTCTCTGTGAGAAACCAATATCAGCGAATTGAGTATGAAGCTGGCCTGTTGACCCGGATTTTCTTGAAGGAGGAAATGACAAGGACTTAAGGATGATCAGATGCCGGTTTACAAGAATTCTTAACCCGGAGCATAATCTGTCAACTTTATTCTTGTATTTGTTTTACAGGATGAGTTTAACATGGATAAATCCAAATGAAACTGGGGGCTAATGTCGGGGATATACCCGGCGGCGTAAATCGGCAGAAAGTATAACCCGGCCAGACCTGGCGGTTTACTTGAGACCCGGCTGGGACTTAACGATTCACTGGCGACCCGTTTGGACCTGGCAGTTTACGATTCATTGGTAATCCGGCAGGTGGGTCAGAGGAGTGACAAGACCCGGTGGCCCAACGGGTTCATGAAGGCCGGTTCATACTATGGTGGGCCGGTTTAAGAGGAAAGGCGTGAGGAATATTTGTCTTACAAGGAGTTAAGACCTGGATTTGTATCCGGTTTGTATTAGAGATAGACTAGTCCTAATCCTAATAGGACTCCACATGTAACCCACCCCTTCAACATATATATGGAGGGGCAGGGCTCCCCAAAGAGGGACATGCAACAATCAATAATCTCTAGGGCTAGACACAATTAGAGGAGAGCCGGTTTACCGGCGACTCCCTCATGAGCGTAATGAGATCTAGCCTCAAACCGCATGTAGGGTTATTACCGGATGATGTTTCCCGAGGCCGGAAGCTGTCTAAATCCTCGTCTTGTGTTGCGCCTCTCGATTCCGCTCAACCCCTCTCAAGCTACTACATAGATGTGCTGGCGTCACGACTAAGTCCCCACCCTAGGACATCTGCCGTGACAAAACCATGACACCACTAAAAGAAAAACTAATTGGACAAATGATGGAGTCACATACCAATCAACAAATCCCTGAAACTATTTCGGAAATGGAGCTTCGAGCAAAGAGATCGAAAATGGCAGCAAAATGAGCAAGAACCCGGGAGAGAGAGTATGAGGGAATTTTTTTCTGGAGGTAGGTGATATTGTGGGACGAAGGGATAAGTGAGGGCGCCCACATGGGGACCACAACCCACCAGGGCGTGCCAGGGGTGCTGGCGCGCCCTGGTGGGTTGTGCCCACCAGGTGCACCCCCTCTGGTTATTCTTGCACCAAAAATTCTTAAATATTCAGAAAAAATCGTATAAAATTTTCAGGGCATTCTGAGAACTTTTATTTTTGGGTCATTTGTATTACACGGGAAATTCAGAAAACAGACAAAACATGGCATTTTATTTTATTTAACTAATAAAAGCAGAGAATAGAAAGTGGGGACAGAAACTAGTGCTTACTAAATTCATCAACTTCATACCATTCAAAAATGATTCATTAATAAGGTTGATCAAGTCTTATTAACAACCACTTTCGATTAGCATGAAACCGAAGAACTTTCATAAATCACTAAGTTACCTCAATGGGGATATGAATGGCCCCAACAATAAGCATTTCATATTTCTTTTTGGTAGTAGGTAGAGGTATTAGAAAACTTCCAATAGTGATTGTGGGGGATTTTTCAATAAAATTAATACCATTCACTTGGAATTGTTTCTTCGGAAAGTGCACTGTATGCTCATTACCATTAATACGAAAAGTGACCTTGCTTTTATTGCAATCAATAAAAGCTCCTGTAGTATTCAAGAAGGGTCTACAAAGGATAATCAACATGTTGTCGTCCTCGGACCGTCAAAATAGTAACATTAGCAACAACAACGGGCACATCCTCACAGATACCGATAGGTATGGCAATTGATTTGTCATCCATTTGCAAAGATATTTCAGTAGATGTGAGTTCATTCAAGTCAAGTCTTTTATATAAAGAGAAAGGCATAACACTAATTCCAGCTCCTAAATCACACAAAGGAGTTTTCACATAATTCTTTTTGATAGAGCAAGGTATAGTTGGTATTCCCAGATCTCCAAGTTTTTTAGGTACTCCATCTTTGAAAGTATAATTTGCAAGCATAGTGGTGATTTCAGCTTCCTGTATTTTCCTCTTAAGTTGAACCCACGGTTCTCTTTCTTTACCGTGTTTCTAGCAACAAAGTCTCTTTTGTCATATATTTTATTCTTAGGTTGTGGGTTATCAACATCAACTGGTGGTTCTATCTCAACATCATTATCTAGTTCTTTTTCATTATTTGGTTGAGTGTCTTCATGAAACTCATCATTATCTTTTTCATTTTCACTAGGTGAGTGTTCATTACCAGACTGAGTTTCAGGATCAGAGATAGAAGTTTCATTATTATTATCAGGAGGTTTCTCTATTTCAGGTTCACTAGAAGTATGCAAAGTCCTATCATTTTTTCTTTTTCTTTCTAGCAGGACTAGGTGCACTAGTGTTAGCTCTTTTTGGGTCTTGTATAATTCTTTTTGGGTGTCTCTCAGGATAAAGTGGTTCCTGAGTCATTTTACCTCCTCTAGTTGCAACTGTAACAGCAAAGTCATGCATATTATGATTCATTTCATCAAGTAATTCTCTTTGTGACTTAGCAACTTGTTCTAGTTGAGTTTGAACCATAGAAGCATGTTTTCCAACACCTTTAACATCATTTGAGATTCTAAATAACAAGTCACTCAAGCGAGCAATCATATCAGAATTATATTTCAATTGTTTCATAACATTTGCATTGAAGTGATCTTGTTTTCTAATGTAGTTTTCAAACTCATAAAGGCATTGACTAGGATGCATATTGTGAGGATTATCATTTTCATTGAACTTCATAAGAGAATTTACCTCTACCACCTTAGGCAGTGGTGGAGTATTAAGCCCATGTATTTCTTCAATAGGAGGTAAATTTTTAACATCCTCAGCTTTAATACCTTTTTCCTTCATAGATTTCTTTGCCTCTTGCATATCTTCAGGACTGAGATATAATATAACCCTCTTCTTCGGAGTGGGTTTAGGCGGTGGTTTAGGAATAGTCCAATCATCATAATTTTTCAATATGCTATTCAATAATTCTTCAGCTTGAGCAATAGTTCGTTCCCTGATAACACAACCAACACAACTATCTAGGATGTCCCTTGAAGGATCGATTAGTCCATTATAGAAGATATCAAGTATTTAATTTTCTTAAGAGGATGATCAGGCAAAGCATTAAGTTGCTGGCAAAGCCTCCCCCAAGCTTGTGGGAGACTCTCTTCTTTAGTTTGCACAAAGTTAAATATTTCCTCTAAGGCAGCTTGTTTCATATGAGCAGGAAAATATTTTTTAGAGAAGTAATAAATCATATCCTAGGGACTACGCACACAACCAGGAGTAAGAGTATTGTACCAAGCTTTAGCATCACCCTTTAATGAGAAAGGAAATAATCTGAGAAGAAAGTAATACCGAGTTTTCTCATCATGAGTAAAAAGGGTGGCTATATCATTCAACTTAGTAAGATGTGCCACAACGGTTTCAGTTTCATAACCATGGAAAGGATCAGATACAACCAGAGTAATTAACTCTGGGTCGACGGAGAATTCATAATCCTTGTCAGCAATACAGATAGGTGAAGTAGTAAACTTAGGATCACATTTCATTCTAGCATTCAGAGATTTTTCTTTATACTTGCATAGTAATTTCTCTAGGTCATCTATATCATTGCAAGCATGAATATCTCTAGTTGCTTCTTCACTCATAACATAACCTTCCGGTACCTTAGGCAATTCATATCTAGGAAGGCTAGTTCTAGGAGGTGTTTCAAGAGTTTCAGTTTCAAGTTCATCATCAGATTCAACAACATCATGTTGTATTACTCTAGCAATTTGTTTATCAAGAAAATCACCAAGTGGCACATCATCATTCTCAAGCAAGGTACTAGCATCATCATAAGCATCATTCATAGTAGAAGTAGCATGATCAATAACTTGCGACATAGTAGAATTCACAGCATGTGGTGGTGTTGCAAGTTTACTCCTAAAGAAGGTGAATCTAAAGAGAACTGGATGGCAGTTTCTTACCTCCCCTCGTACTTGACGGAAATATCTTCGGTTTAGGATCCTTCAGATTATTCATACTGATAATATGATAATAATCCCAAGTGACTCAACAAATATAGCTATTCTCCCTGGCAACGACGCCAGAAAAAGGTCTTGATAACCCACAAGTATAGGGGATCGCAACAGTTTTCGAGGGTAAGTATTTAACCCAAATTTATAGATTCGACACAAGGGGAGCCAAAGAATATTTGAAGGTATTAGCAGCTGAGTTGTCAATTCAACCACACCTGGAGATCAATTGTCTGCACAAAGTGATCAGTAGAAAAGTAGTTTCATATTTTCGATAGTACTGACAGCAACAACGGTAACAGTAACAGTAATAGCAGTAATTTTGTAGCAAGTGTAACAGTGATGATAGCAATAGTAACGCAGCAAGATCAATAAGGATAAGTTCGTAGGGCGATACGACACTAGGGCGATATTCATCATGTGACAGTAATAACCTAGGGCGATAGGATACTAGCTCCAGTTCATCGATATAATGTAGGCATGTATTCCGTAAATAGTCATACGTGCTTGATTAAAAGAACTTGCATGCCATCTTTTTTCCTACCCTCCCGTGGCAGCGGGGTCCATATTGGAAACTAAGGGATATTAAGGCCTCCTTTTAATAGAGAACCGGAATAAAAGCATTAACACATAGTGAATACATGAACTCCTCAAACTACGGTCATCACCGGGAGTGGGCCCGGTTGTTGTCACTCCGGGGTTGCCGAATCATAACACGTAGTAGGTGACTATAACTTGCAAGATCGGATCTAAAACATGGATATAATGATGAATTCATAAACGGTTCAGATCTGAGTTCATGGCACCCGGGCCCAAAGTGACAAGCATTAAGCATACCAAAGTCATAGCAACATCAATCTAAGAACATAGTGGATACTAGGGATCATGCCCTAACAAAACTAACTCGATTACATGATGAATCTCATCCAACTCCTCACCGACCAGCGAGCCTACGAAGGAATTACTCACTCCCGGTGGGGAGCATCATGGAATTGGCGATGGAGATTGGTTGGTGATGACAAAGAACGAAGACCCCCCTCCGGAGCCCCAAACGGACTCCAGATCTGCCCTCCCGAGGAAGAACAAGGCTTGGCGACGGCTCCGTCTCGTGGATCGTGATAATTCCTTCTCCTTGATTTTTCTGGATAAATGTCAATTTATAGTATCAGGGGGGTCATCAGCGGGGCCACCAGGTGGGTACAACCCACCTGGGCGCGCCAGCAGAGGGGGCGCGCCCTGGTGCGTTGTGCCCAACCAGGGGCCCCTCTTTGGTGGTTGTTGGCTCCAAAAATTCTTATTATTGATATAAAAATCCACGCAAAGTTTCATTCCATTCCGAGAACTTTTATTTCTGCACAAAAACAACACCATGGTAGTTCTACTGAAAACAGCGTCAGTCCGGGGTTAGTTTCATTCAAATCATGCAAATTAGAGTCCAAAACAAGAGGAAAAGCGTGAGAAAAAGTAGTTACGTTGGAGACGTATCAATACTTTTCTCGTAGTTGCGGATGCTTGCGAGAGGGTTAATCATAAGTAGGAGATTTGTTTAAGTAATAACAGCACCTAATCATTGGTCCACCCACATATCAAATTATCAAAGTACCGAACACGAATCAAACGAACATGGTGAAAGTGACTAGATGAAAATCCCGTGTACCCTCAAGAACGCTTTGCTTATCATAAGAGACTGTTTTGGCCTGTCCTTTGCCTCAAAAGGATTGGGCTACCTTGCTGCAGTTTTGTTACTATTATCATTACTTGCCCGTTACAAATTATCTTGCTATCAAACTACTCTGTTACTTACAATTTCAACACTTGTAGACATTACCCTACTGAAAACCACTTGTCATTTCCTTCTGCTCCTCGTTGGGTTCGACACCCTTACTTATCGAAAAGAGCTGCAATTGATCCCCTATACTTGTGGGTCATCAAGGCCATTTTTCTGGCGCCGTTGCCGGGGAGTGAAGCGCCTTTGGTAATTGGAATTTGGTAAGGAAACATTTATATAGTGTGCTGAAATTTACTGTCACTTGATACTATGGAAAACAATCCTTTGAGGGGTTTGTTCGGGGTATCTTCACCTCGACCGGAACCACAATTAGCTACCCCTCAACCAACTGCACCTACTGAAAATATTGAATATGAAATTCCTTCGGGTATGATAGAACAACTGCTAGCTAATCCTTATACAGGAGACGGAACCGAACATCCTTATATGCACTTGATATATGTGGAACAAATTTGTAGATTGTTTAAGCTTGCAGGTTTACCCGGAGATGAAGTTATGAAAATGGTTTTCCCTTTATCGTTGAAGGTAAAAGCATTGGCATGGTATAGGCTATGTGATGATATTGGATCCTGGAATTGGAATCGATTGAAATTGGAGTTCCATAAAAAAATTATCCTATGTATCTAGTTCATCGTGATCGGAATTATATATATAATTTTTGGCCTCGTGAGTGAGAAAGTATCGCTCTAGCTTGGGGGAGGCTTAAGTCAATGTTACATTCATGCCCCAATCATGAGCTCTCAAGAGAAATTATTGTTCAGAATTTTTATGTTCGGCTTTCTCGTAATGATCAAACGATGCTCGATACTTCTTGTGCTGGTTCTATTATGAAGAAGACTATTGAATTCCGGTGGGATCTTTTGGAAAGAATTAAACGCAACTATGAAGATTGGGAACTCTACAAAGGTAAAGAGTCAAGTATTAAAATTAAATATGATTGTGTTAAATCTTTTATGAATACCGATGTTTTTCAAAAATTTAGCACTAAATATGGACTTGACTCTGAGATAGTAGCTTCTTTTTGTGAATCATTTGCTACTCATGTTGATCTCCCTAAAGAGAAGTGGTTTAAATATCACCCAACTAATAAAGAAGAAATTAAAGAACCGGTACTAGCTAACGAAGAAACTATGTACTTTATAATGTTGATCCAGGAGTACCTACTGCTTATATTTAAAAACCACCTTTCCCTGTTAGGATAAAGGAAAATGCTAAAGTTTCAACTGTGGCCAACAAAAGTTATATTAGAACACCTAAACCAGATGAACAAATTAAAGTAGAACCTAGTATTTCTATGGTTAAGGATCTCTTGGAAGAAAATGTAGACGGGCATGTTATTTACTTCTGTGAAGAAGCTGCTAGAATTGCCAAACCTGATAAAAAGGATAAACACAGACCTGTTGTTGGCATGCCCGTTGTCTCAGTTAAAATAGGGGATCACTGTTATCATGGTTTATGTGACATAGGTGCTAGCGTGAGTGCTATTCCCTACTCCTTGTATCAAGAAATTATGAATGACATAGCACCCGCAGAGATAGAAGACATAGATGTTACTATTAAACTTGCAAATAGAGACACTATATCACGAATTGGGATTGTTAGAGATGTTGAAGTCTTGTGCGGGAAAATAAAATATCCTACTGATTTTCTTGTTCTTGGTTCCCCACAAAATGACTTTTGTCCCATTATCTTTGGTAGACCTTTCTTGAACACCGTTAATGCTAGAATAGACTGTGAGAAACAAACTGTCGGTGTTAGTTTTGGTGATGAGTCTCATGAGTTTAATTTTTCCAAGTTTAATAGAAAGCTTCATGAAAAAGATTTGCCTAGTAAAGATGAATTAATTGGTCTTGCTTCTATTGTTGTGCCTCCTACTGATCCACTAGAACAATATTTGCTAGACCATGAAAATGATTTACATATGCATGAAAGAAATGAAATAGATAAGATTTTCTTTGAACAACATCCTCTGCTTAACCACAATTTGCGTATTGAAACTCTAGGAGGTCCTCCTCCACCTAAAGGTGATCCTGTGTTTGAATTAAAACAATTGCCAGACACTTTGAAATATGCTTATCTTGATGAAAAGAAGATATATCCTGTTATTATTAGTGCTAACCTTTCAGAACAGGAAGAAGAAAGATTATTGAAAGTTCTAAGGAAGCACATAGCTGCTATTGGATATACTCTTGATGATTTAAAGGGCATTAGTCCCACTCTATGCCAGCACAAGATTAATATGGAACCTAGTGCTAAACCCGTTGTTGATCACCAATGTCGGTTAAATCCGAAGATGAAAGAGGTGGTAAGAAAGGAAATCTTAAAACTTCTGGAAGCAGGTATAATCTATACTATAGCTAATAGTAGATGGATAAGTCCTGTTCCCTGTGTTCCTAAGAAGGGAGGTATTACTGTTGTTCCTAATGATAAGAATGAACTTATTCCACAAAGAATTGTTACAGGGTATAGAATGGTAAAATATTTTAGAAAATTAAACAAAGCAACTAGAAAAGATCATTACCCTCTGCCTTTTATTGATCAAATTCTTGAAAGATTATCTAAGCACACACACACTTTTGCTTCCTTGATGGATACTCTGGTTTTTCGCAAATACCTGTTTCTCAACCTCATCAAGAAAAGACCACTTTTACTTGTCCCTTTGTAACTTATGCTTATAGACGCATGCCTTTTGGTTTATGCAATGCACTTGCTACCTTTCAAAGATGTATGACTGCTATATTCTCTGACTTTTGTGAAAAGATTGTTGAGGTTTTCATGGATGACTTCTCTGTCTATGGGAAGTCTTTTGATGATTGTTTAAGCAATCTTGATCGTGTTTTGCAGAGATGTGAACAAAAAAAATCTTGTCTTGAATTGGGAGAAGTGCCACTTTATGGTTAATGAACGAAGGTATTGTCTTGGGTCATAGGATTTCTGAAATGGGTATTGAAGTGGACAAAGCTAAGGTTGATGCAATTGAGAAAATGCCATGTCCTAAGGATATCAAAGGTATTCGTAGTTTTCTAGGTCATGCTGGTTTCTATAGGAGATTTATCAAAGACTTTTCTAAAATTTCTAGGCCTCTTACAAACCTTTTGCACAAGGATGTCCCTTTTGTTTTTGATGACGACTGTTTTGAAGCCTTCGAGACACTCAAGAAAGGCTTAATTTCTGCGTCTATTGTTCAACCACCTGATTGGAACTTGCCTTTTGAAATTATGTGTGATGTTAGTGATTATGTTGTTGGTGCTGTTCTAGGACAAAGAGTTCATAAGAAACTGAATGTTATTCATTATGCTAGTAAAACTCTAGACAGTGCTCAAAAGAATTATGCTACTACCGAAAAAGAATTCTTAGCAGTGGTGTTTGCTTGTGATAAATTTAGATCTTATATTGTTGATTCAAAAGTAATTGTTCACACCGATTATGCTGCTATAAATATCTTATGGAAAAGAAAGATGCTAAACCTAGACTTATTCGATGGGTTCTCTTGCTACAATAATTTGATTTGCATATCACTGATAGAAAAGGAGATGAGAATCCCGTAGCTGATAACTTGTCTAGGCTTGAAAATGTGCTTGATGACCCACTACCTATTGATGATAGTTTTCCTGATGAGCAGTTAACTGCAATAAATATTGCTCATAATACTCCTTGGTATGTTGACTATCCTAATTATATTGTTGCTAAATATTTACCACCTAGCTTTACATACCAACAAAAGAAAAAATTCTTCTATGATTTAAGACATTACTTTTGGGATGACCCACATCTTTATAAAGAAGGAGTAGATGTTATTATCAGACGTTGTGTACTTGAGCATGAACAGGGACAAATCCTACGGAAATGTCACTTCGAAGCTTATGGAGGGCATCATGCTGGAGATAGAACTGCTCACAAGGTATTGCAATCTGGATTTTATTGGTCTACTCTCTTCAAGGATGCCCGTAAGTCCGTCTTATCTTGTGATGAGTGCCAAATTATAGGTAATATCGGTAAGCGTCAAGAAATGCCCATGAATTATTCACTTCCTATTGAACCATTTGATGTTTTAGGATTTGATTACATGGGACCTTTTCCTTCCTCTAACGGGTATACAAATATTTTGGTTGCTATTGATTATGTTACTAAATGGGTAGAAGCTATTCCAACCAGTAGTGCTGATCACAAAACCTCTATTAAAATGCTTAAGGAAGTTATTTTCCCAAGGTTTGGAGTCCCAAGATATTTAATGACTGATGGTGGTTCACACTTTATTCATGGTGATTTCCGTAAAATGCTTGCCAAGTACGATGTTAACAATAGAATTGCATCACCTTACCATCCTCAGTCTAGTGGTCAAGTTGAGCTTAGCAATAGAGAAATAAAATCAATTTTGCAAAAGACTGTCAATCGGTCCAGGACGAATTGGTCTAAGAAATTAGATGATGTACTTCGGGCTTATAGAACAGCATACAAAAATCCTATGGTTATGTCTCCTTATAAAATGATTTATGGAAAATCTTGTCATTTGCCTCTTGAGTTAGAACATAAAGCATATTGGGGAATCAAAGAGCTCAACTATGATTTCAAACTTGCCGGTGAAAAGAGATTATTTGACATTAGCTCATTAGATGAATGGAGAACCCAAGCTAATGAAAATGCTAAGTTGTTTAAAGAAAAAGTTAAAAGATGGCATGATAAAAGAATCCAAAAGCGAGAGTTTAAAGTTGGAGAATATGTTCTTTTGTACAACTCTCGTTTCAGGTTATTTGCAGGAAAATTCCTCTCAAAATGGGAAACACCCTATGTTATCGAGGAGGTTTATCGGTCTGGAGCTATCAAAATAAATAATGCCGAAGGTACTAATCCGAAGGTTGTCAATGGGCAACGAATAAAACATTATATCTCAGGTACACCCATTAATGTTGAAAGTAATATTATCCAAACTTTGACACCGGAAAAGCATATAAAAGAGTCCTTCCGGAACACTCCAGAATCGTGAAAAAGGTACATGATACGGTAAGTAAACGGACTCCAAAAAATCCGAAAAACTATTTTTTGTCAGTCTTGGAATATTTAGAAAATTAGGAAAATAAGAATCTTCTAGGAAGCGTACCCCGCGCCCAGGTGTGTTGTGCCCACCTAGGACACCTTCCGGACTCTGTTTTTATTCCGTTTGCTTGTTTCCCAAGATAAAAAAATCTTTATATACTCCCCGAACCTGTTGATCACCATATCGCAGAGAAATCTTCTGTTCTCTTTTCTTGCTGTTTTTGGTCAGATCTATCAAGCCAGGCATCATGTCTTCTTCCTCCTCCAACAACGTAGAAAAGGATGCTTGGTTGATGAAGATTGAGCTGAAGAGAGAAGTGCCCGTGGAAGCCGTCAAGGGAGACGAGAGCAAGGAGGCTACCGTAGATCAACCTCCGGTGGTCGAGCAGGCACAGTTAGCAGAGTAGGGGGAAGAAGAAGATATCTTTAAACCTTACTACGCGTATATTACTCCTACTAAGATTGAAGCCTTTTGCATCATTGAAACGGTTCGTGTGCGACATAAGTATCTCACTCTTGAAAATATTCTGCATCAAGAGCATATCATCCACCTCTGGAGCATCATCCATCGATTGGAGAATCTCTTGATCCTTAAGGATAGGATCGCTTCATCACCACTACCTTCTTCTTCATCACCAAAAGAGAATTGAGTATCGGGTATGGGCACTCCCCTTGGCTTCCGCCAAGCTTGGGGGAAGTGCCCCGGTATCGTATCATCCCCACTACCTTTTGCCTTTATTTATTTTAGTTCGATCCTTTATTTTTTGAGAGCTTGCCTAGTGATCTATCCTTGTAATTGTGTGCAAGAAATATAATAAAGTTAGTTTGAGTTTTTGATTTCTTTACTTTCATGTTGCAATGAAAAGAAAGGAAATAAATAAAAAGGAAAGGAAATAAATCAAGAAGATCATATGCTAATCCTAGGTAGGTAATGACACCGCATAAGGAAAAGTATAAGTAGAAAATTTTATTAGAGACTGACAAACATAGCATTGGTCAATGATGCAACTCATGAAAGAATTAATAAGGGAAGAGAAGATTCACATATAAATATACTATCCTAGAAATCTTTTGTGATTGTGAGCCCTCATCAAAATATTATATGCCAAAATTGTTGACGTTGGACAAGGAAGACAACTTAATGATTTATGTTTGTTCATATTCACATAGAAGTCATATTGTCATAGATCCTTCAACATGTGGTGCTTGCCCCTATCTTTGCTAGCCCAAAATCCGCACTAAGTAGAGATATTTCCTAGGGATTGAGCAAGATCCCTCAAGTAAGTTGTCATCAGTGCAAAAAGGCAATAAAAATTGCTTCTAAATGTGTGAGATCATTTAGTGTAATAGAAAATTGAGCGTTGCACAAACTTGTGATGGTGAAGAATAAAAGCGAAAGATTGCATAATAAAGGTAGCTATCACAAGGGGCAATGCAACATGACGTTCTTTTGCACTAAGGGGTTGAGCATACAAAAAAAATAAGCGCATGGCAACCTCTGCTTCCCTCTGCGAAGGGCCTATCTTTTACTTTTCTGTATTTACTTTTATGCAAAGAGTCAAAGTTTTCTCTCTATTCCTTTTTATTTTCTCTTTTGGCAAGCATCTTGTGGTGAGGAAATATCTAGGCACATATGTCCAGTTGAATATGGGTAGCATGAGTTATTATTGTTGACATCACCCTTGAGGTGAATACGTTGGGAGGCGAAACTATAAGCCGCTATCTTCTTATGTGTCCAGTTGAAACGTTTTGCTCATGTATATGCGGTGAGTGTTAGCAATCATAGAAGACTATATGATGGTTGAGTATGTGGACTTTCCTAGAGGCTCCGATACGTGACCCTTCCTGAAAAGATGATGAATTGTAGTTGCAAAGTTGACTGAGAACATAGTTCGTTCGTTTTTAATAGATTTTTTGCTTTATACTTCAATAGTGTGATGAATTGTAACGTATTCATGAGAAATCTATGATAAAAGTTCTTTGATAAAAGCCTTATGCTTAAATTTGTTGTTGTTGTAATAATCTACATGATGCTTCTATGACCGTATTTTTCTTTTATCGACACCTCTCTAAGCATGTGGACACCTCTCTCCAACTACACCAGCCTCTCACTCTCCCAAACAAGTGTTTTTTATTGCCTCAGTCCTCTCCCTCTCCCACGCAAGTGTTTTTTCATTGCGTGAGTTAATTTGGCACCGCAGCAAAGTAGGTGATCCATATTGGGGCACCAGGTGAGCAATGGAGGGGCATCGATGCCAAATGCATCACAAGTGAATTTGCGTGTTTCGGCCATATAGTGGAGGGCTGTTATAGCCAACTTTTGTACTACTTCGTATTTAGTGTAAAATTTTGACCATAGATTTACCTAAGAAAATGCCAATGCGTGTCACAAAAAATTATACCATTTGAAATTATTTTCACATATGAATCCAACGATATAATTTTTAGTGACATGCATTAACATTTTGCCAGTTAAATCTATGGTCAAATTTTGATACTACAAAATAGGAAGAGTAAACCAGGACGGAGGTAGTACTTGCTCTTAGGGTAAACATAGAGTTACTAGTCTAAGTTACTTGCCACTATGACTAACCTAGGCTACTATAGTAGTACAACAACAAAATGATGCAGGTGATCACGTGAGAAAAAAAATACTAAAAACATTTCTTTCGGTGCAGTGCGTAGATGCAGTTTTGAACACTACACATGTCATCGCAATTTGGGAAAATTATGAAAAAATTGAGCTATGTTGTGATTAACGTCTACTCATAGGAAAGAAGTTTCACCTCGATGAGTAGCTTCTCCGTGCACGGAAAGCATGTAAAGAATCCAACAACTTGATCCAGATTGGGGCCGATAGATTTTATTGCCAAGATCTTCACTGTGCACATAGACTGGGTCAAGCTTGTGGGAATCATTTTCTGGATGACAGTCGTAAATACATCAAGAAGAAATTTAAAGATGTGAATTTCAAGAAGACGGAGAAGAAGATGAGTGTTGTACCTGAATGATTAAGGATCCAATAAGGAGTTCGGAGAATTTGGCAGACGAGTACACTAATGCTGTCAATTTCGGCGCGTCAATGACCTTGACTTTTGTTGGACCTTCTAGATCAGATACAAGCAATCTCTCAAGGAAAGGCGCATTCTCAATGATCATAATGTGGAACAGTTGGAGTGATCTCTTCCCAATTGATGTGTTGTTGCGGGGCCAGCAATACACATAAATCCATCGGAGATTCTTCGAGGCAATGTGGAGGCTAATGAACCCATGGATCTGCTGAAGACAAAGGTACTCGAGCGCAGTACATCTGCGGAGCAGGTGCTCCATAGCCTTCTTTGAGATGCCAACGTCGAAGAGGTCGAGCTGCTTGAGTTGAGGGAGAAGAAGGGCGGGCGCGACATTAATCTGGGGAAGATAGCAGGAGCTGAAGCTGGCGCAGCGCAGCGTTGGGGTGGGGCGGAGCGCGGATGGCGCTAGAGAGCGACATCGTCCAGCTTCAAAGCTGAGCTCCTCAAGCTGATCTAGGGCGGGGGATAAGAACCACTCGTCGAACTTAGCTTGCACCTTGCAGTTGGTACTGTACATGCGGATGTCAAGGCGTCTGGCTGGCCCAGGGTGCGATGTAAGGATCTTGGAGACTGCGGCCATCCGTTTGCAATCCCCGTCGCAGAGGTAGCTGTCGACGGTGAGGTTGAGGGGGACGCGGCGCCAGAGGGGGCGCCACCGCCGAGAGAGCAGGGTGGTCCGCATGGCAGATTTGGTGGGGAGGAGGCCGATGATGATGAGCAACATGTTGTCGGGGAAGGCTGTTGATGACGTCCAGGCTTGCCGGATGCGTTTTTGGCTCGAGCCGCCTCCACTTGTTGGCTGTCTCGCCATCCATCTCAGTCGGCGGCGACGTCGGTGTGCACGTGTGCTGGTGTGTGTTGTGTGTTGGGTGTGCGTGAGTGCGTCCTTCTATGCATGCCACTGCACAGTGGTGAAGTGTGCGTGAGTGCGTCCTTCACGCAGAAGAAGTGTGACCTCAATTTACTAACGTGCGGGATGCTACCCTGAGTGGTTTCAACTTTTTTTACTTCACCGTGTGTCAGATGGGCTTCTAGTTTACTTATTTTCACCCACTACCACATGGGCCGGCACACGAAGATAGAGAACACGAGCTGACAAGGCAGCATGTGGACTGGTTGACCGGTCAACTAAACAATATACGGAGCTATACGCTGACACAGTGACTATATAATCCCTCGGTATAGAGAGTTCGAGTGAGAGGGGAGGCCCGTGAAGACAGCAGAGAGAGAGAAAGAGCTACTCCCTCCGTTCGATAATGTAGTGCCTACATTGGTTTTAAAGTCAAACTTTTGAAACTTTGACCAAGTTTATAAAGAAATTACTTACATCTACAATACCAAAGGTAAATGATAGTATGAAGTAAGTACATGTTGTGATGAATCTAATGATTGTTCGAGATGTATATGTTTTTCTCCACATATACCTGGTCAAAATTTTGAGGTTTGACTTTTCAAAACATCCATATGCTTATGGACGTGAGAGAGTACCTAACTAGAGAGAGATTGTGTGTGTGTGAAATAGAAAGTGTGACCGAGAAAAGTGTGTGCACGTGTGTGAAAGATACATGGACAAGACATGATAAAAGTAGAGAAAAAGCGTGTGTGTTTTATGCAAACATATCACACATGCGTCTTCGACAGCGGAAGCAAGGTAAGGAGATAGTGTATAAGGTTGTTTGGAACCGAGAGAGAAAGACCCCTAGCACGTGGCCAAGAGGGGTATGAGAAACAAGGGAGAGAGGTCGAGAGAGACGTACGGAGAAAATGCAGACATGGGGAGGAGAGAGTGTATGTTTGTCATAGAGAGATCCCCTGGAGATCATGATGGGACAACATGGGTTGTAGATCGAGTGACAAGGTGTGTGCGCGATAGAAGATACCCCGAGAGATATCGAGATAGACATATGGATGGAAGGAGACAACACGTGTGTTCATGATGGCTAGTGAGAGATAGTCATACTTAGGGGGGGTGTGTGCGCCTATGATGGATTGAGGGATTATGGTACTTAGGGGGCTGCATGTCACATAGAGAGAGAACAAGGGCGGAGAGTGTTAGATGGGTCTATGTAGCACGAGCGAGACATGTCTATGTGTGAACCAGTGAGATATAAAGTTTGAGAGAGATAGAGGAGCCCCGATAAGGCTGAGTGGTGCGTCAGATAGCTGAGAGGGGGAAAGAGATATTCCATCCGCTCGATAATCCAGTGCATATAAATTTTTAGAAGTCAAACTTTGGAAACTTTGACCAGTTTTACGCAAATATTATTTATATCTACAATACCAAAGATACATCATACGAAATTACATCTCATGATGAATCTAATGGTATATGTTTGCCGTTCTAGATGTAAATGTTTTTCTCCACGTACATGGTCAAACTTTGTGATGTTTGACTTTTCAATAAATCTATATGCTATGGACCGAACATAGTACCTAAATCGAGAGAGATCAAGTGCGTGTGAAGGAGAATGAGTGAGTGTGCAAAAAGAGTATGTGTGTGAAAGAGAAAGGGACAAGTAACGATAAATTAGAGAGAGAGTGTGTGTGTTCATTTCTTATGCAAACATATCACGCATGCATCTCCGAGATAGAAAAGCGTGGTGAGGAGATACACGAAGATAGCTAGTGCGTGATTATTTGCAACGGAGGAGAGACACCCCTATAGCACATGTCCAATAGAGGTCTGGCCAACAAGGAACAAAGGTCGAGAGGGACACATGGAGAAGAAGGATGCATGGGGAGGGAGAGAGGTGTGTTTGTGATAGAGAGATCCCCGCGAGATCGTCAGGGACTATATGGGTGGGAGATCGAGGGACGAGGTGCGTGTGCGATATAAAGATGCCCCGAGAGAAATCGAGATAGACCATGCACATGTTTGTGATGGAGACTAAGAATTAGCTAGTCATATACATATAGGGGGGCTGCGTGTGCCTACAATTGAGTGAGAGACCATCATACTTTGCTAGGCATGAGATTGTGTGTGTGTGTGTGTGTGTGTGCGTGTGAGATGGAGAGAGAACGAGGGAGAGAGATAGAGTTTTAGATGTGTCTATCGAGTGCGAGTGAGTATGCATGTGTATGTGTGACCCAGGAAGATGGAGAGTTTGAGAGAGAGAGAGAGAGGGAAGAGCTCCGAGATGACAGAGTGGTGCGTGAGAGAGTTACGGGCAACGAGCCAGGAAATTTGTGTGCGTACGATGAGTGCACCCAAGATATTTAGCTTGGACTGGAGAATCATACATCGTGTGCGAGAGAGACCTATACATGGAGTATATATGCATGCAAACTAGAAAGACCCCCTCCCCCCCACACACACAAAGAGAGAGAGAGAGATAGAGAGAGAGAGAGAGGGACCAACAAGGTTTGTGTGTTGGATGCGTGCGACAGAATTGAAGATTGTCGGCGAGAGAGAGAGCAGGAGTCCGGGAGAGAGAGGGACCAACAAGGTTTGTGTGTTGGATGCGTGCGACAGAATTGAAGATTGTCGGCGAGAGAGAGAGCAGGAGTCCGGGAGAGGGGGAGGTCGCGTTTTATGCATCAAAGACTAATGTAAACCATGTTTCGGTATAAACTTGCATTCAAATATTTAAATTGGAGAACATGTTGTCTGCAATCCACACAGGAATGGAGATATGTGTATCAAACAAATTCATTAATTTGACTTTCAACATGTTCATGGAGTATTATAATATTGTACAACATGCTACTCGATTGAGGTGTTCAATTTTGGATTTAGTTCACTATTTTGACCTGGTGAACGAGCTATTTCATTTAATCGAGATATTTCATTTTGGGTTTGATTCCCGTTTTTTAGCGGGTCAACTATTTGTCATATAGTAAATCGTTAGCAACGAGCATGTGATACGTCCATTTTGCATCATGTTTTCCTACTGTTATTTATGATGTTTTCATCCATAATAATGCTTTTGGAATAATTCTAATGCCTTTTCTCTCATATTTTGCAAGGTACCCGCAAAGAGGGAGAATTCCGACAGCTAGAAATCTGGACCTGGAAAAGCTACGTCAGGCCACCTATTCTGCACAACTCCAAACAAGCTGAAACTTCACGGAGAATTTTTATGAAATATTTGAAGAATATTGGAGCAAATAACTACTAGAGGGGGCCCACTAGGTTGGCACAACCCACCTGGGCACGCCAAGGAGCCCAGGCGCGCCCTTATGGATTGTGCTCACCCAAGCCCACCTCCGATGCCCATCTTCTGGTATATAGGTCATTTTGACCTAGAAAAAATAAGGAGAGGACTTTCGCGACAGAGCGCTGCCGTCTCGAGGCGGAACTTGGGCAGGAGCACTTTTTCCCGCTGGGGGAACTTCCCTCTTGGAGGGGGAAATCATCGTCATCATCATCACCATCAACTCTCCCATCTTGGGGAGGGCAATCTCCATCAACATCTTCAACAACACCATCTCATGTCAAACCCTAGTTCATCTCTTGTGTTCAGTCTTGTTACCGGAACTATAGATTGGTACTTGTGGGTGACTAGTAGTGTTGATTACATCTTGTAGTTGATTACTATATGGCTTATTTGGTGGAAGATTATATGTTCAGCTCCAATATGCTATTTAATACCCCTCTGATCTTGAGCATGATTATCATTTGTGAGTAGTTACTTTTGTTCTTGAGGTCACGGGAGAAATCATGTTGCAAGTAATCATGTGAACTTGATATGTGTTCGATATTTTGATAGTATGTATGTTGTGATTCCCTTTGCGGTGTCATGTGAACGTCGACTACATGACACTTCACCATATTTGGGCCTAAGGGAATGCATTATGGAGTAGCAATTTGATGATGGGTTGCGAGAGTGACATAAGCTTAAACCCTAGTTTATGCATTATTCCGTAAGGGACCGATTGGATCCACAAGTTTAATGCTATGGTTAGAATTTATTCTTAATACT